>NW_006921729.1:717493-722526 GCF_000298275.1 Orycteropus afer afer | reverse complement strand
GTACTCCAACACATTTGAAAACCTAGAAGAAATGGACAGATTTCTAGAAACACACAACTTACCTAAACTAACACAAACTGACATAGAAAACTTGAACAGACCTATAACAAAAAAAGAAATAGAACAGGTCATAAAAAATTTATCAACAAAAAAAAGGTTCTGGCCCAGATGGTTTCACTGGAGAATACTACCAATCACTCAGAGAAGAGCTGACACCAATCCTGCTCAGACTATTCTAGAACATAGAAATGGATGGAATCCTCCCAAATTCATTTTATGAAGCAAGCATAATCCTGATACCAAAACCAGGCAAAGACACCACTAGAAAGAAAAATTACAGACCCTCAGGAATATAGATGCAAAAACATTTAACAAAATCCTAGCCAACAGACTCCAACAACATATCAAAAAAATAATACATGATAACCAAGTGGAATTCACACCAGGTGTGCAATAATTGTTCATCATTTGAAAAACAATTAACGTAACCCTTCACATAAGTGAAATAAAGGAAAAGAATCACATGATCATATCAATAGATGTAGAAAAAGGATTTGACAAAATCCAATAGCCATTCCTGATAAAAATCCTCAGAAAAATAGGAATAGAAGGGAAATTCCTCAACATAATTGTTGTTGTTGTTGTTATGTGCCATTGAGTCGGACCTGACTCATAGCGACCCCTCCTTGGGTTTCTGAGGCAGTATCACTACGGAAGTAGATTGCCCCATCTTCCTTCCGAGGAGTGGCTGGTCCTCAACATAATAAAGGGCATACATGCAAAACCAACAACCAACATTATTCTCAATGGAGAGAGACTGGAACCATTCTCCTTGTGAATAGGAATGAGACAAGGATGCCCTCTATCTCCACTTCTGTTCAACAGTGTATTGGAAGTCCTAGACAGAGCAATAAGGCAAGACAAGGAAATCAAAGGCATCGAAACTGGTAAGGAAGAAGTTAAACTATCCTTATTGGCAGATGGTATGATCCTATACATAGAAAATCCAAGAGACTCAGCAAGAAAACTACTAGAATTTACTGAAAGATTTAGCATAGTGGCAAGACACAAGATCAACATGCAAAAGTCAGTTGGATTCCTCTACACCAGCAAAGAGGTCTCTGAAAAGGAAATATGGAAATCAATACTATTTATAATAGCTACCAAAAAGATAAAATACCAGGGAATAAATCTTACCAGGAACACAAAAGACCTACACAAAGAAAACTACAAAACACTCTTTCAAGGATCTATAAAAGATCTACATAAATGGAAGAACATACCATACTCATGGCAGGAAGATTGAACATTGTCTAAATGTCAATACTACCAAAAGCACTTTATACATTCAATGCAATCCTGATGCAGATTCCATCAACATTCTTTAGTGACATGCAAAAACCAGTCACCAATATTATATGGAAAGAGCCCTTGAATAAGCAAAGCACTACTGAAGAAGAAGAATAAAGTTGGAGATCTCACACTCCCAGATCTCAAAACCGACTATGTTGTTGTTGTTATGTGCCGTTGAGTTGGACCCAACTCATAGCGACCCCTCCTTGGGTTTCCGAGGCAGTATCACTACAGAAGTATATTGCCCCATCTTCCTTCCGAGGAGTGGCTGGTGGGCTTGAACCACTAGCCTTCTGGTTAGCAGTCAAATGCCTTAGGCACTACACCACCAGAGCTCCCAAAACCTACTATACAGCCACAATAGTCAAAACAGCCTGGTATTGGTACAATGGCAGACACATAGACCATTGGAACAGAACTGAGAATTCAGAAATAGATCTATCAACCTATGGTCAGTTCATCTTTGACAAAGGGCTGAAATCCATTAAATGGGGAAGAGATAGTCTTTCACAAATGGTGCTGGCAAAACTGGATGTCCATTTGCAGAAAAATGAAACAAGAATCATACCTCACACTATACACAAAAACTAACTCCAGATGGTTCAAAGACTTAAAGGTGAAACCTCAAAATATAAAGTTCATCAAAGAAAAAATAGGGGCAAACTTGTTGTTGTTATGTGCTGTCGAGTTGGACCCAATTCATAGTGAACCCCTCCTTGAGTTTCTGAGGCAGTATCACTACGGAAGTAGAAGGGGCAAACTTAGTGGCCACAATTTATGGTATAAATAGACTTTCATGCATAACCCAGAATGCACAAACAGCAGAAGATAAAGCAGATGATTGGGACTTTCTAAAAATTAAACTCTTATGTGCATCAAAAGCCTTTTCCAAGAGTAAAGAGAGAACCTATAGAATGGGAAAAAAAATACTCACAGTAATATATTGGGCAAAGGATTTAGCTGTAAAATTTATAGAAAACTCCAACACCTCAACATCAAAAAGACAAACAATCAATTAAAAATGGGCAGAAGACATGAACTGACACTTCACCAAAGAGGATATTCAGGCAGCCAAAAACACACGAAGAAATAAATGCTCCTTATCATTAGCCATTGTTGTTGTTGTTGTTATGTGCCGTCGAGTCGGCCCTGACTCATAGCGACCCCTCCTTGGGTTTCCAAGGCAGTATCACCATGGAAGTAGATTGCCCCATCTTCCTTCCGAGGAGTGGCTGGTGGGTTTGAACTGTCAGCCTTCTGGTTAGCAGTCAAGTGCCTTAGGCACTATGCTACCAGAGCTCCCATCATTAGCCATTAGAGAGATGCACATCAAAACAACAAAGAGATACCATCTTGCCCCAGCACTAGTAGCAAAGTTCAACAAGATAGACAATAACAAATGCTGGTGAGGATGTAGAGAGATTGGGATTCTCATACACTGCTGGTGAGACTGTAAAATGATACAATCCCTGTGGAAATTGGTATGGTGATTCTGTAAAAATTTGGAAATAGAAATGCTATTTGACCAGCAATCCCAATACTAGGTACATATTCTAAAGAAGTGAGAAGCAGGACATGAATAGATACATGCACACTCATGTTCATTGCAGCACTATTCACAATAGCAAAGAATGCAAACAATGCAAGTGCCTATCAACTGAAAAATGGATAAACAAACTGGTACATACACACAATGGAATACTATCCAACCCTAAAGAATAATATTAAAAAAAGAACAAAACAAAACTCACTGCCATAGAGTCAGATCCGAATCATAGCGACCTCTCTTTGGGTTTCCAAGGCAGTATCACTACAGAAGTAGATCGCCCAACCTTCTTTCGAGGAGCAGCTGGTGGGTTTGAACAGCCAGCCTTCTGGTTAGCAGTCAAATGCCTTAGGCACTATGCCTAAAGAATAATATAGAATCTGCAAAATACCACATAACGTGGATGAACTTGGAGGGCATTATGCTGAGTGAAATTAATCAATCATAGAAGGACAAATATTCTATTAGCCTGCTATTGTAACAAGTCAAGGAAAGGTTTATACATAGAAGGAAACTTTCTTTGTTGGGTACCAGGGATGGGAGGGGAAGGAAGGGAAAATTTCTAGATAATTTGAATATATGTACCAAAGGTTATTAGTGGTTACCAAGGGTATGAGGGAGAAGGAAAATGGAACCTTTTGTGTGCGGGTGTTGAGTTTATGCTAAGAGGTGGTGGTATATTTTGGAAAAGGATAGCAATAATGGTGGCACAGCATGAAAAACGTAATCCATATCCCTGAGCTGTAAATGTAGATGTTGTTATATTGGTGAATGTCTTGTTTTGTATGTTTTCACTACAATAAATGTTAAAAAAAAATGCCTATTGGGAATTCAAGTGGAGTTGTCATTAGGCAGTTGCTTAAATAATTCTAGAGTTTAAGGGACAGGTCTAAACTAGAGTTGTAAACCTATAGTCGATTTATAGGAAGTCATTAGTGTATAAATGGAATTTAAAGCTAGCAGACTAGATGAGATCATTACTTAAGTAGTTAATGAGTACAGACACTGAAGAGATCTGAGGATGGAGCCTTAGAGAATGACAATATTTAGAGGTCAAGCAGATTAGGAAGGAGAAACAATGGAATCGGAAAACAAGAGGCTGGTGAGGAAGAAGAAGAAAAACAAAGAAGAGGGGTGTTTTAAAAGCTAATGGAAGAGAGAACAATCAACAGCATGAATTTAAAGTCTTCTTCTTGGTGGCGTAATGGTTAAAGCATTTGGCTGTTAACAGAAAGATCAGCAGTTTGAACCTACTAGCTGCTCTGTGGGAGAAAGATGAAGCAGTCTGCTTCTGTAAACATTTACAACTTTGGAAACCACAGGGGGCAGTTCAACTCTATCCTGATGGGTCGCTATGAGTTGGAATCAACTTGATGGCAGTACATTTTTTTATTCCAAATAATAGGAAGTGTGTCAGCTGGCCAATGCATTTGTCAACAGAAATCTCATTGAGAATTTTAACAGAAGCTGATTCAGTTAAGCGGTGAGTATGAGAAGCTAGCTGACAAGGTTTCAATAGAGAATGACTAGAGAGGAAATGAATAGAAGCAGGAGGCACAGACAGCCTGTTTTAGGAATTTTGCTATCAAAGGGATCAGGGAAAAGAGGCAATAGTAGTAGCAGGATGTAGCATCAAGAGAGATACTCTTTTGGTTTGTTTGTTTTGAGATGGAAGATTTTTTCTTCGTGTTTTTAATCTGATGATGCAGAAGAAATAGGGGAGAAATGCTAGAATGAAGTCCTTGAGTAGGTGAGAGGAGGTAGCATATAGTGCACAAGAAGGACGGCTGACTTAGCTGGAACAAGGCAATTTGTCCATAAGGGAGGAGACGTGGATAGGTTGATAGAGCTGATGCTGGTTGGATGTAGATGTTCGCTTTAATTGCTCTTATTTTCTCAGTGAAAACAGAAGCAAGGTTATCTCCTAAGTGAGAAGAAGGGGGAGGTGGAGAGAGATGTTGGAAGTTGGAAGAGAGAGATGTGAAACAGTTGTTTTGGACAGTGTGAGAGTGAATGGACTGGACCAATGCACACTGGTGCACTGTGTTGGCCCTACCATCGAGTCAGCCCTGACTCATGGCGACTCATGCACAAGATCAGACCCTTGTGATCCATAGGGTTTTTTTTTTTTTTT
>NW_006921729.1:706630-717259 GCF_000298275.1 Orycteropus afer afer | reverse complement strand
AGCATCACAACAACATGCCAACCTCCAGTGATACCATGGCTGGTGGTTGCACTTGTGGAGTACTGGTTGGAAATTTAACCTGTGTCTCATGAATGGAAGGCAAGTATGCTCCTTCCAAGGGTGCACAAAGGATCCATTTAAAGTGATTGACTCATTTTACAGGTGAGAAAAAACGAAAACCCAGTAACTTACTCAAAGACAAATGGCTACTAAGCTGCAGAATGAAGATCCATGTACTGGTCTCTCTAACTCCAAAGATCTTTAAGCCATGTGGATTTTCATGAGACAGTTTCCCATCCCCCAACTCCCTTAGTAAAATTCTTCTGCCAACTGTGTTGTCTCTTCCTAGTGCCAGCTGGAATTTTAGCAATAATCCATTTGGTTGCCAGGTTGAGCAGCACTTCTATGGAAATTAATTGGAGAATGCAGAAATCAGGCACATTTAGAGCAATGGAACACACAGAATTACAGCCTGAAGGTGACTGTAATGACATATGTTATTGATTTACCAGTCTGCTCTTCAGTGGCACATAAGGTTAATTAACCAGCGTGTGCTTGATCACTGCAGCCAGGATCTAAAGTCCATACTCTGTGGACAAAGGGTGGTTCTGATGCAGAGTCTCTGCCCACACTGGCAGTAAATCAGGAGGCACAGTCATTGCTCAGCACAGTTTCTTGCCTGCTGACGTTTAACCCAAAAGTTGCCTCCATAGACATTTCTTTGCTATGTAAGACTGCTCCAATAACACAAGGCTGTTAATGCCTGAATGGAAATGAGGTCATCAGAGAACTTTTCACAAGCAAATGTCTCATCCTTGACACCCATACGTGATCCACATCTTTGATTTTAAAACGAACATTTTTTTTTTCTTTTTCATATCTTATCTAAAATATGGATACATCTTAAACTGAAGTGTTCATTAGTTTCTTATTTTCATTTGAAAAGATATTATTATACCAACTGTTGACACCTAAAAATTGAGGAAATATTTTATCTGTCCTGGCGTGATGTAACAGTCCCCATGCACTGCCTCTGAAGCCCAGCTTCCTTCACACTCCAACAGTCACACAGATTCATTTAATCTTCCAAGTTAGGCTGGGGCTGTGGTTTGTCAGGGCATCCCACTCTCACCCCTACTATTTTACCTGTGGCTCTCAGGGCAGGAAGTGAATATGGGAGATTTGAGAAGAACAGTACCCTTAATGAATCTCTGGTGGTGCAAATGGTTAATGTGCTTGACTGGTAACTGAAAGATTGGAGGTTTGACTCCATCCAGATGCACCTTGAAAGAAAGGCTTAGCGATTTACTTCTGATGAGTTAGCCATTGAAACATTATGGAGCATAGTTCTACTCTGACATACATGGGGTTGCCATTGGCCAGAGTCATCTCAGTGGTGACTGATAAAGATGAGGAAGAACTTTGTCATCGATACATTTACCCACCCACAGCCTGGTTTCTTTTCAGACAAGCACAGTATATTCCAGTCCTGATTTGCTTTACTTTGAGTGGCAAACTCAAAGTCAGAAATACCGTTCTTACATGTCTACCTGACTCTGTCACAACCAGCTACAAAAATCAGTTATTAGTGAGTCTGTTGGTGAAGCTAGTTACTGAATAACCTTGACTGCTGCTCTGCCACCAATGAGCTATGGCCTTGGGCAAGTCCCCCAGGCTCTTTGGCTTGGGATACATCAGCTGTAAGTGGAGAAGATGGACGTGGTGACTGCTAAGATCTCAGTACAAGGAGGGGATACAAAATACTTTTAACAGTCTCTACTTTTAGGAAGTCTAAGGTCTAATTATAGAGACAAGAGAGCAGCACTTAAAACTACTTGAGGGTGACACAAGATTCTATATTTATATCATCAAGTGATAAATGGAGTGTTTTGATAGCTGCCTACTCTAATATGTCAGAAAAAGGAGCTATCAATGGAGCTGGAATAGTCAGAGTCATTCTTTCAAACCTGGAAGGATGAATCAACTTCAAAACATATACTTCAACTGTTGAAGTGCTTTGACCCTCCCCCCAGACACTCACTTCTAGACTACATCCAAGTTCTTTAATGTGGAATGCAAGACCATCCATTGATGGGTTCCATCTGCCTGTCCAGCTTCACCTCTAGTCACTTTCCTCCACCCTAATCATAGAGACATGCTAAGAGTAGTCCCCAGATTTTCAAAGATTCATAAGCCCTCAGGGCTATGGCTTGTTCTGCCTGGAAGGTCCATGTTCCCTTTCATATGCCTGGTAAATGGTCAAATTTCCTTGAATACTTCAGCTTCTCTCTGAAGTCTTGCCTGGCTCTTCCTACAGGTAGATCTGACCCCTCTCTCCAGTATGACCCTCAGTGTGCAGCAGAGATGTGTTACAACCCTTTCCCCCTTCTGCTCTTGGGTTCCCTGCATATCCTGAGGAAACCTCCAGCACATAGCACAGTGTCTGGCACATCGTAATGACCTTAATAATACTAGCAAATAATTATCGAGCACTGGTTAAGGCATTCAGCTGCTAACCAAAAGTTTGGCAGTTCAAACCCACCAGTTGCTCCATGGAAGAAAGAAGAGGCAATCTGCTTCCATAAAGATTTATAGCTTTGGAAACCCTGTGGGCAGTTCTACTCTGTCCTATAGGGTCACTATGAGTTGGAATTGACTCAATAGCAGTAGTGGTGGGTTTTTCAACATGCACCAGACTCCATCCCTTTTTTTTTAAATAAGGGTTATCTTTTGATCTTTGTACTAATGCTATGAGGTAGGGATTATTTTCTCTATTCTATGGATGAGAAGATGAAATAGAAGTAAGTAATGTGCTGAAATGTGCCCAGCAAATATGACATAGTTGGAATTAACAAAGTGCTTTCACCAAAAAGTAGGAGTTCAGACTCTAAGGTCTTAACCTCACTGTACATTTGTTAAATGACTGGCTGGGGGACTGATGGACTGACTAAATGAAAGGAAGAAGCAAAGCCAAATCTAAGATTTAGATGTGGAACCAGGAATGCATAAAACATGAGTAAGCATTCTGGGTCTCCAGAGAATTTATGCAGTGCTTACAATAGAACTACAAAAATAGTAGTCAGTTGCTGTCAAGTTGATTTTGGCTCAGGGTGACTTGATGTGTGTCACAATAGAACTGTGCTCCCTAGAGATTTCAATGGCTGATTGTTTTGGGAAGTAAATGGCCAGGGCTTTCTTCTGAGCTTCCTCTGGGTGGATGTGAACCTTCAACCATTCAGTTAGTAGCCTAGTGTGTTAACTATTCATATAACTGTGCCCAGTTGACACTTATTGGAAAGCCCTGTGTGTATCAGCAAGATGGGAACTAGCATTGGTTAAGCATGTGTGTTTGTGTGGGTGAGTCTCTCAAGTGATGATGGCAGCTGGGCAGAAAAAGCATGAATAGAATAGAAATATATAGTGACCCATCACTGATTTTCTATAAGGCAGAAGTGAGACTTGATGAGAGATGAAAACAATGTACAAAGGGGTTGAATCTGGAAGGATCAGAGTTGGAGGGCATAACATCAGAGAGTAAAGACAAATTGGAAAACTTCTATGCTCTGGAGCTGAATGCCATAGCTTCTCCAAAGAAGTTTTTATGTTGCTCTAAAGTTCACAGTGGCTGAAACAGGAAGAATGTAGTACACCGAGGAGTCCTTTATCACTTCACATATATTCTTTATCAAAATTCGAGACCAGCAAATTCCTCAACACCATCATTTTTCCTTTCTGAAAGTCCCAGATTTTGAGCAATTTTCTGTCTTCAGCGTCTCTCTGAAGTCTTGCCTATCTCTTCCTGCAGGTAGATCTGACCCTTCAGATCCTTATCTACATTATTTAAGCCTGGTGTGGTGATGACATTGTTTAGGACTTATTCATCCTATTCAATGACAGTATCAAGATAATATCTCACTTTTTTTTTTTTTGTTAGAGTAACATACACAAACACAAACACACAATTTTTATTCAAAATACCTTTCCATAAAACAGCCCTATGAGTAAAATAGGAGAGCAAATGGAGAAGAAAATGGGCAGGAAGATGTTATGTGGAATGTCCAAGGTCCATAGGATTCTTTCAAACAAGGACAGAGAATTCTTTCAAACCTGAGGCACCGAGAACATGAGGATGAGGCACGTGAAGAGCTTAAACCTTTGGAATCAGACTGACTTCACTGCCTTTCCCAGATATGCTAGTCTCTAGGAGTGTGAACATAGGAAAATTACTCAATTTCTCTGAGCTCCAACTTCCCCACGTATAAAATGGGAACGATAGCATTTTCCTTGTAGATTTGCCATGAGTATTAAACATACAAGAGCTCTGGTGGCATAGTGCCTAAGGCATTTGACTGCTAACCAGAAGGCTGGCAGTTCAAACCCACCAGCTACTCCTCGGAAGGAAGACTAGGCAATCTACTTCTGTAGTGATATTGTCTTGGAAACCCAAGAAGGGGTCGCTTTGAGTTGGATCCAACTCCACAGCAGTGAGTTTGGTTTGGTTGTGGTTATTAACCCTCTAAAGCCTCTAAAGCCCACCACTCATCCCTGCCCCTTACTGCCTTACAAGTTGTTATTTTTAATGCTAGGTGCTGTTGAGTCAGCTTTGACTCATAGTGACCCTATGTGCAACAGAACAAAACACTGCCTGGTTCTGCACCATCTTCACCATTTTTGTTATGCTTGAGACCATGATTGCAGCCATTGTATCAATCCATCTCTTTGAGGGTCTTCCCCTTTTTCTCTGACCCTGTACTTTACCAAGCATGATATTCTCCTCTAGGGACTGGTCCCTCCTAACAACATGGCCAAAGTAGGTGACACTTACAAATGTTATTGTTACATCAATCCCATTGAGGGCCTTCCCTTCTTTTCTTGACCCATCACTTTACCAAGCATGACAGCCTTCTACAGAGAATGGTCCCTTCTGATAACATGACCAAAGTAGGTGAGATGAAACCTGGCCACTCTTGGTTTCAAGGAACTTTCTGGTTGTACTTCTTCCAGGACAGATCTGTTAGTCCTTTCAGCAGTCCACAGTACTTTCAGCATTCTTTGCCAGCACCACAACTCAAAAGCCCCAACTCTTCTTTGATCTTCCTTATTCATTGTCCAGCTCTCACATGCATATGAGGTGATTGAAAATATGATGGCTTGGATTAGGTACATCCTAGTCTTTAAGGAGATATCTTTGCTCTTCAGCACTTGAAAGAGGTCTTTGGCAGCAGATTTGCCAAGTGCAATACATCGGCTGATGGTTTGACTGTTGCTTCCATTGGTGTTGATTGTAGAACCAAGTAATATGAAGTCTTTGACAACTTCAGTCTTTTCTCCATCTATTGTAATGCTGCTGATTGGTCCAGTTGTGAGGATTTTTGTTTTCTTTATGTTGAGGAATAATCTATACTGTAGACTGTAGTATTTAATTTTCATCAGTAAGTGCTGTAAGTCATTCTCACTTTCAGCAAGCAAATTTGTATTGTCTGTGTATTACAAGTTGTTAATAAGCCTTCCTCCAATCCTGATGCCATGTTCTTCTTCTTATAGTCCACCTTCTTGGATTATTTGCTCAGCACACAAGTTGAATAAGCATGGTGAAAGGATACAATCCTGACACACTCACTGATTTTAAACCATGCAGTATCCCCTTGTTGTGTTCAAATGACAGCCTCCTGGTATATATACAGGTTCCTGAAGAGTGGGAACTGAGTTTTGGAACTCCTATTCTTCTCAAAGTTATCCACAATTTGTTATGATCCACACAATCAAATGCCTTTGCATAGTCAATAAAACACAAGAAACATCTTTCTGGTATTCTTTGCTTTGAGCCAAGATCCATCTGACATCAGCCATAATATTCCTCACTACACGTCCCCTTCTGAATCCAGCTTGCATTTCTGGGAGTTCTCTGTCAATATGCTGCTGCAACCATTTTTGAATTATCTTCAGTAAGATTTTACTTGCGTGTGATGTCAATGATATTGTTTGATAATTTCTACATTTGGTGGGATCACCTTTCTTTGGAATGGGTATAAATATAGATCTTTCAAGGTCAGTTGGCCAGGTAGTTGTCGTCCAAATCTCTCGGCATAGACAAGTGAGTGCCTCTAGCGCAGCATCCATTTGTTGAAACATCTCAATGGGTATTTGGTCAATTCTCAGAGCCTTGTTTTTCACCAATTCCTTCAGTGCAGCTTTGATTTCTTCCTTCAATACCATTGGTTCTTGATCATATGCCACCTCCTGAAATGGATGATCAATTGTTTTTGGTATAGTGACTGTGTACTCCATCCATCATCTTCTTTTGATGTTTCCTGCATCATTCAGTTTTGCCCATAGAATCTTTCACTGTTGTGATTCGAGGCTTAAATTTTTCCTCAGTTATTTCAGCTTGAAAAATGGCAAGTGTGTTCTTCCCTTCTGGTTTTCTAACTCCAACTCTTGGCACATTTCATTATAATAAATTACTTTATCTTCTCAAGCTGCTCTTTGAAATCTTCTGTTCAGCTCTTTTATCCTGTTGGTTCTTTCATTTGCTTTAGCTACTCTCTGTTTTAGGGCAAGTTTCAGAGTCTCCTCTGACATCTGCTTTGGTCTTTTCTTCCTTTCCTGTCTTTTTAATGACCTTTTGCTTTTTTCACAGATGATATTTTTGATGTCATTCTACAATTCTTCTGGTTTTTGTTCATTGGTGTTCAATGTCTCAATCTATTCTTTAGATGGTCTCTAAATTCAGGAGGGATATAATCAAGGTCATATTTTACATCTCATGGATTTCTTTGCATTGTCTTCTGCTTCAACTTGAACTTGCACATAAGCAGTTGATGGTCTGTTCCACAGTCAGCTCCTGGCCTTGTTTTGGCTGAAGATATTGAGCTTCTCCATTGTCTCTTGCCATAGATGTAGTCGATCTCATTCCTGTGTACTCCATCTAGTGAAGTCCATGTGTACAGTTGTTGTTTACATAGCTGAAAAAGTTATTTGCAATCAATAAGGTGGTGGTCTTGCAAAATTCTATCATGTTATTTCCAGCATCATTTCTATCACCAAGACCAGTACACTTACAAATAGTAATAATTTAATAAAAGCTTAATTTATTAATAATTTAATAAAAGCTTACTGAGGTAAAGTATTATGATCATAGAGTTATCAACTTCAATTACAAAAGTAGCACTGACACTTCTAATGTTATTAACACCTACCCAAGCATTCCACGAGTAATAAGAAGGGAAACCTGGGGATATTACTTTGTCAATGCTGTTCCTTCTGCCTGGAAAGTCCTTCTTCACCTATATTCCTGGAGATCTTGTGCTCATCACCTAGGTTTCAGCTAGTTGCAGCATTTCTTTTTACTCTCACTGCCTGTTCCAACCTTTTCCTGACTTCTTCATATAAAGTTTAATATTCTATGCTTCCAGAGTGTTTTTATCACCAGTCTATAATGACCTGTAGCAGCCTATAACTTAAACAACACTCTTTTTATTTTAATCTTATACACTAAGGTTAAGGGCTAATCTTTAGCACACGGGTATAGGTTTTGGCATGAGATAGGCATTACACATTGAGTGAATGATTGACTGGATCCACTGACTTCCCAACAGATTGAATTATTCCCATTTAGTTGGGAGAAAATAAAAGACTACTTGTCTTTTCAATATTCTGGCCTAGAACAATCTCAAGTCCATAAAATTAAGTCTTTTTTTCCCCCTCAATCTTGAATCCTCACTTCTTGTCTGTAACCAAGACTTATTTCCCTTTCTTTAAAAATCTCTCCTGTATTTTTTTTCTTTTCCCCAAACCATACCAATTCTTATGTGTGATATTAATGATATTGTTTGATAATTTCCTTATTTTGTTGGATCACCTTTCTTTGGAATGGGTATGAATACGGATCTCTTGCAGTTGGTTGCCCGGGTAGTTGTGCTTCAAATTTATTGGCATAGACAAATGAGGAATACCATTCCTGATGTCAGGTAGATTTTGGCTGAAAGCAAAGAATACCAGAAAAATGTTTACTTATATATCATTTACTATACAAACACATGCAACTCTGTGGTTCATTACACATTGTAGATAATGTTTCAAAGAAATGGAGTCCCAGAATATTTAATTGTGTTCATGTGGAACCTGTATCTTCTGGGAGTCTTGGTTCTGACTTCTCTCTCATACTTTATATCCAGACCATTAGTCAAGGAAACCAAGTAGCTATCATTGGAACAGAAAAGGGGGCTACAGCATGATTTTAAATCAGAAAAGGTGTGCATCAAGTTTGTATCATTTCACAATACTTATTCAATCTGTATACTGAGCAAATAATCTGAGAAGCTGGACTATATGAAGAAAAATGTGGTGTCAGAATTAGAGGAAGAATCATTAACAACCTTCTATATGCAGATGAAACAACCTTGCCTGCTGAAAGTGAAGATGACTTGAAGGACTTATTGATGAAGATCAAAGACTATGGCCTTTAGTATGGATTATACCTCAACATAAAGAAAAGAAAAATCCTCACAACTGGACCAATACGCAACATCATGATAAATGGAGAAAATATTGAAGTTGTCAAGGATTTCATTTTGTTTGGAAGAACAATCAGCACCCATGGAAGCAGCAGTCGAGAAGTCAAACTACATAGAGCATCAGGCAGATCTGCTGCAAAAGATTTCTTTAAGAAGGGATTTCTGGTAGGATGGCAGAATAAGCAGACAAACTACAGACATCCTCTTCAACAAAGAAAAGGAGAACCAATTAAAAATACAGAAGGTAATCCTGGTGCTCTGAGCTTTCAAAGGAAGGATACAAAAGTGGACACAACTCCAAGTAACAGTAGAACCTGGATAAAAACACCCAAAAAGGAGATATAGGGAGCTGCAGACTGTCAGCGATCCTGATGGCATGGACAGCTTGGATATTGCCAAGTGGTGTTAAAAAACAAAACAAAACAAAACAAAAAACTCCACTTGGTAATATTCAAGTTGTCCATGCTGTCAGGATCTCTGTCCATAGCTCTGTTAGGTCCTAAGAATTGACCTAAAAATTGGCCCTGCTAGCCAGGGGCTGCACAGAGGACTGCACTGGTGTCTGATGAATAAAAGGGGAAGCAGCGACAAGGGAGATGGGCTGAGCTATGGACTTTTGGCTATCCAGAGGGCACAGTCATTTTGAATGTTCACAAGCAGTTCAACCATTTTGGATATTTAAAGCCACAGTGTTCTCTCAGATTCCAGGGACTTGAACATAGGGCCCACTTGCCGGGGACTGCAAGGACATAATGGACACTAAGGACTGGAAAGGTGTGATATTCCCCTTGTTAATCTTATACTTCAGAACTTCTTAGTGAATGGAGGTGTGGCTATCCCTCACCCCCTCCCACCTTCTAGGCCAGCAGTAATTCCATCCCAGACTGTGTGTTCAGATGGAGCCTGGGTGCCATACCATGCCCCGTCCAGACTTTTTATCCTTTTTTTTTTTTTTTTTGAAGGGAGGGTTTTGTTTGTTTTTGTCTGCTTTAAAATTATTATTATTATTATTCATCCTTTAGTATTATTATTCTTTCTTCTTCCCTTCTCAAGTTTTGTTTTTGGATTTTTCTTTCTTCCCTTTTCTTGGTTCCCATTTTTTTCTTTCTTGTGGTTCTCCCCATTGCTTGTTTTTCTTTTTTGCATTATTCCCATTTTTTTATTCATTATTCTCCCACTCTATCTCTTTTCTCTTGTTCCCCCATCCCCAGATATTGTGGGATTTTTTTCCTATTCATATTTCTTTAGGATTTTTAAAATATCTTTTAAAATATTTTCTCTCATTTAATGCCTTTCTTCTTTTTTTTTCCCTCTTTTTGGTGATTGTTCCTGTGTGTTTATGCAGTGTATGTTTTTTGTTCTCTTGCTTTTACTTTTTTGAAGGTTTTTTGATTGTTGATTTTGTCTAACTGAGTAGGAGACAGTCAACCATGCTCCTATGACCCAACCACACCTGCACCTCCTGCAGCTCTACTTACTGAGTGAGAACCACCAGATCCTTCTGCACCAGCTGGCCAATGATACATGACCACCAATAGGAGCTGACTCATCCTTAACTACTCATCACAAACAGTTAAAAGAGATCTGTGTAGCCACTCTCATTCTCTATCACACCCACCAAGAGACAGGTAGTGAGTGCTAAATGCTGCCAACTAGCAAATAAAGGAGCACAGCACCCTGCTTACTCACATATGGAGGTCAAGTTATTGATGGAGTGCTGGCCAAGGTGTATCTCACAGTGGGTTCAGTGGGTCCCCGAACCCATCCTGTAGTGATTTTCCCAGTGCCAGAATGCATAACTTGAATAGATATACTCAGCAATTGGCAGAATTCCCACATTGGCTCTCTGACATGTGGAGTAAGGGCTATTATGGTAGGAAAAGCCAAGTGGAAGCCATTAGAACTGCCTCTACCTACAAAAATAGTAAACCAAAAGCAGTACCGCATCCCTGGAGGAGTTGCAGAAATTACTGACACCATCAAGGACTTGAGAGATGCAGGGGTGGTGATTCCCACCACATCCCCAATTAATTCACCTATTTGGCCAGTGCAAAAAACAGATGGATCTTGGAGAATGACAGTGGATTATCGTAAACTTAATCAGGTGGTGACT
>NW_006921729.1:703527-706156 GCF_000298275.1 Orycteropus afer afer | reverse complement strand
AAAATCTTGGGTGAATCACTCCAACATACAATCACCAATTAAATGAAATACAATAAAGTCACAATGTCTTGGAGACAACAGATCATCACAGCCCACACAAAGAAAGAAGATAAGGCAGTAGAAACAAGGGAGCAGGATACAGACCCAGAACAATCCCTGAGGAAGCAGCAGTATTGGAACTCCCTGATAAGGAATTCAAAAGAATTATATTTAGGTACCTTCAATGGATTGAGAGACATATTAAGGAAAACACTTACAAAATTAAGGAAAACAAAGACAAAACCCTAGAACAATTTCAGAAGAAAATACAAGAACAAAATGATAAAATAAGTGAAAAATTAGAAATGATACAAAATCCACAGATAGAAGTACAGAAGATTAATACTAAATTTTCAGAAGTAGATAACACATTAAAAGGCAGAGAAGCAGAATCAAATCAATGGAAGACAGAATTAATGAGATTGAAGACAAACACCTGAACACTTCTTTGGAAAGGGATCAAAGGAAAAAGATCAAAACAAAATGAAGAAAGCTAAGATTCACATGGGATACGATACCATCAATAGGAATAACCTATGTGTAATCAGAATTCCAGAGTAGGAAGAGAAAAATAAAACCACTGAGAAAATTGTCCAAGATTTGTTGGAAGAGAACTTCCCTGATATGATGAAAGATGAGACTATACCCATTCAGGAAGTCCAACAAACCTCAAACAGGATAGACCCCCAAAAGAAAATCACCAACACATACCATTATCAAACTCACCAAAACCAAAGCCAAAGAAAGAATCCTGAAGCAGCACGGGAAAAATGTAAAATTACCTACAAAGGACAACTAGTAAGACTAAGCTCTAATTTCTCAGCAGAAACCATGCAGGTGAGAAGGCAATGGGATGTGTGGTAGTTCAGTTTGTGTGTCATCTTGGCTGGATGTGGTTGAGTGGCTGGGCAGCTGGATGTAGTATTCCCCATGATGAGACTGGTAATCAACTCCAGGGTGGAATCTACTGTGAGCAGCTGAGTAGCTGCCTTAAGGATGTGGTCTGCTTCCTGTATGTAAGCAGAAGCCTTGGGGAAGAGTCTCTAGCTTATGGCACACTTGGACCCTGCATGTAGCCATGTCATTGTTCAGCAGCCTGTCATGCTCTGCCAACCTTGGCATTTACAATGGACTTGAATTAATGGCCTGCTGTGTGGTTTGGTAACATGGGGACTGTGACATTTTATTTGTCAACCTTGGGCTTGTTAGCCTCAGCAGCCAGTAGCTGCCTGAGTGAAGAGATGCCTCTAGCTTCAGTGGACCAGGAGCAAGAAGCAGAGCTGAAGCCCAAGGTCAAGGGGCTTTCACACAGGCCCTAGAGCCTGCCACTTTGAACTCAGACTTCTAGCCTCCCAAACTAAGAGAATAAACTCCTGTTTGTTAAGGCCATCCCATGTGTGGTATATTCCTGTCAGAGCGACACTAGGTAACCATAACAGGATGGTATACATAAATTCCTGAAAGAGAAAAATTTCCAACCAATAATTTTATACCAAGGAAAACTGTCATCAAATATGATGGTGAAATTAGGAGATTTCCAGATAAGCAGAAATTAAGGGAACTTATTAAAACCAAACCAACCTTGTAAGTGATACTAAAGGGAGTACTTTGAACATAGAACCAATAATAGCAAACAACAACCGATCATTAAAACACAAGATGGCATAACCCTGAAACCAACACTGCTGTGCAAGTATCCAAAGTAAAATAAGCTTACAAGATTGTAAACAGGGAACCAGAGACATTGACTGGCAAATGAGGACAACTATACAAACCATAAAGAGGGAAAAAATAGTGTAGTTACAGAACTTCTAAATGGTGAGGAAGTCAAGAGAGTTTCAAGATAGAATGGACTGTTCTAAACGCAGAGAGAAAATTATAAATCTCCAGGTAGCCTCAAAGAAAAATTATAAACCTTCACATCACAATAAAAAAGAGGGCAAACAGAAATATTTAGCAAATACTGAAACAATAACAACAATAACTAAAACAACAGCATGGAAGGAAATGATAATATAATTCATAAACATAATGAGCTCAGCACAGAAAATTATATGGAACAAAGAAAGCAGGAACACCATGAACAACACATAACAAAATGACAGCAACCAATTAATACTTGTCAATAATTACACTGAATGTCAATGAATTAAATGCACCACTCAAGAGATGAAGAATTGGAGACTGGATAAAAAAACATAATCCGTCAATATTCTGTCTACAAGAGACACACCTTAGAGAGAAAGACAAGAATAGACTAAAAATCAAAGATTGGAAAAAGATATATCAAGCTAATGGCAACCAAAAAAGAGCAGGAGTGGCAATATTAATTTCTGGTAAAATCAACTTCAAGACAAGAGCCACCATAAGAGTCAAGGAAGGATATTGTATAATGATTAAATAATTAATGGAACAAGAAGATACAACCATAATAAATATCTATGTACCCAATGGAAGAGTTCTAAAATATATAAATAAGATTTAAACAGAATTGAAAATTCAAGCAGATGACTCCATAGTCATAGTAGGAGACTTTAATACACCACTTTCACTGAAAAATAGAACAACTGGAAAGAAACTCAACAAAGAT
>NW_006921729.1:672557-687308 GCF_000298275.1 Orycteropus afer afer | reverse complement strand
GGAGTGCATCAGGGTTGTATCCTTTTCCCATACTTATTCAAGCTATATGCTGAGCAAATAATCTGAGAAGCTGGACTATATGAAGAAAAATGTGGCATCAGGATTGGAGAAAGAATCATTAACAACCTGAGATATGCAGATGATACAACTTTGCTTGCTGAAAGGGAGGATGACTTGAGACACTTACTGATGAAGATTGAAGAATATAGTCTGCAGTATGGATTATGTCTCAATATAAAGAAAACAAAAATCCTCACAACTGGACTGATAAACAGCATCACGATAAATGGAGAAAAGATTGAGATTGTCAAAGATTTCACCTTACTTGTTTCTACAATTGATGCCAGTGGACACAGCACTCAAGGCATTAGAGGATGTGTAGCACTGGGCAGGTCAATTGTGAAGGAACTCTTTCAAGTGCTGAGGATCAAGGATGCTTCCTTGAGGACTAAGGTCCACCTGACACAAGCCATGATATTTCCAGTTGCTTTGTATGCCTATGAGAGCTAGGCAATGAATAAGGAAGACCGAAGAAGAGTTGATGCTTTTGAGTTTTGGTGCTGGTGAAGAATGCTGAAAGTACCTTGCTAAAAGAACTAACAGATCTGTCCTGGAGGAAGTGCAGCTGAGATGTTCCTTAGAAGCGAGAATGGCCAGACTTCTCACCTACTTTGGTCATGTTGTCAGAAGGGACCATTCTCTGGAGAAGGATGTCATGCTTGGTAAGGTGGAGGGTCGATGAAAGTGGTAAAGGCCTTCAATGAGATGGATTGACACAATGACTATGATTATGGGCTCAAGTATAGCAGGGATCATGGAGCTGGCATGGGATTGGGTCGTGGTGTTTCGTTCTGCTGTTCATGGGTCACTATGAGTTGCGAACGACTTGATGGCATCTAACAACAACAAATTGACAAACCACTAGCAAATTTAACAGAGGAAAAGGGTGAAAGAATACAAATAACACAAATAAGAAATGAATTGTGCTGTATCACAACAGAATCAACTGAAATGAGAAAGATAATATCAGGATACTATGAAGAACTGTATTCCAACTAATTTGAAAATCGGGAAGAAATGGACAGATTTCTAGAAACACACTATTTACCTAAAGTAACACAGACTGAGGTGGAAAAGTTCAACAGACTCATAACAAAAGAAGAAAGTGAACAGGTCATAAAATAATTACCAACAACAACAACAAAAAGCCTGGCTCAGATGGTTTCACTGGAAAATTCTACCAAACATTCAAAGAAGAACTGACATCAATCTTACTCAAACTATTCCAGAACATAGGAAAGGATGGAATTCTCCCAAATTCATTTTCAAAAACCAGGCAAAGATATTACTAAAAAAGAAAACTACAGACCAGTATCCCTCATGAATAGAGATGCCAAAACCTTCAACAAAATCCTAGCCAATAGACTAAAACAAGATATCAAAAAAATAATTCATTATGAACAAGTGGGGTTTATATTAGGTGTACAAGGAAGGTTCAACATTAGAAAAAAAACAATAAACGCCATCCACCACATAAATAAAACAAAGGAAAAGAACCACATGATCATATCAATCATTGCAGAAAAAGCATTTGATAAAATCCAACACCCATTCCTGATGAAAACTCTCAGAAAAATAGGAACAGAGACATTTTTCAACATAATAAAGGAAATACATGCAAAACCAACAGCCAACATTATTCTCAATGGAGAGAGACTCAAACCTTTCCCCTTGTGAACAGCAACCAGACAAGAATGCCCTCTATCACCACATCTATTCACCATTGTATTGGAAGTCCTAGCCAGGTCAATAAGGCAAGAAAAGGAAATCAAAAGCATCCAAATTGGTAAGGAAGAAGTCAAACTGTTCCTATTTGCTGATAATAAGATCCTGTACCTGCCAAGATGCGGGAACTGTGGGAAAAGCTGGGGAAGACAGAGCCGTGGGATCCAGGTAAGGTAAGGGAGACAGGCCCCACACCAAGAGGTAGGAAGCAGAGGAAAATATAGGGACAACAGAGCCACGGGATCCAAGTAAGGGGAGGGTGGAGAGTTTTCGAACAGCTAAGGGAGACAAACTTGTCTGTCAGTTTGTCATAATGCAGTGGCTTGAGTGTTTCTGTGAGGCTTGAGGCCGTGTCACTTGTGTTTCAAACATCAGCAGGGTTGCACATGGTGCACAGGTTTCAACACAGCTTACAGACTGAGACAGACTAGGAAGAAGGAAGAGGCCATCCACTTCTCAAAGAATTGGCCAGAGAAAACCTTATGAATAGCAGAAACACTGTCTGATACATTACTGGACAACTTTATGAATAGCCCTGAAACATCGTCTGATACAGCACAGGAAGATGAGCCCTTAGGTCGGAAAACACTCAAAATATGACTGAGAAAGAGCTGCATCATCAGAGTAGAACCAATCTTAATGATATTGATAAAGTAAAGCTTTCAGGACCTCCATTTGCTGACATGGCATGACTTGAATTGAGGAGAAACAGCTGCAAACATCCATTAATAATCAGGACATGGAATGTACAAATTATGAATCTAGGAAAATTGGAAGTTGTCAAAAATAAAATGGAACGCATAAAGATTGATATCCTAGGCATTGATGAGCTGAAATGGACCTGTTTTGGCCATTTTGAATCAGACAACCATATGATCTACTATGCCAGGAATAACAATTTGAAGAGGAATGGTGTGGCATTCATCATGACAAAGGATGTTTCAAGATTTTTCCTGAAGTACAATGCTGCCAGTGATAAGATAATAGCCATATGCCTACAAGGAAGACCAGTTAATACTACGATTTTCAAATTTACACACCAACCATCAAAGCCAAAGATGAGGAAATTGAAGATTTTTATCAACTTCTACAGTCTGAAATTGACCGAATATGCAATCAAGATGTGTTAATTATCACTGGTGACTGGAATGCAAAAGTTGGAAACAAAGAAGAATTACTGGTAGTTGGAACATCTGGCCTTGGTGACAGAAATAATGCTGGAGACCGCATAATAGAATTTTGTAAGATCAATGACTTATTCATTGCAAATACCTTTTTTTCAACAATACAAACAGTGGCTATACATGTGGCCTTCACTAGATAGGAGTACACAGGCATCAGACTGATGACATCCCTGGCAAGAGGCAATGGAAAAGCTCAGTATCTTCAGCCAAATAAGACCAGAAGTTGATTGTGGAACAAACCATCAACTGCTCATATGCAAGTTGAAGTTGAAGTTGAAGAAAATTAAAAGAAATCACAAGAGCCAAAATATGACCTCAAATATATCCCTCCTGAATTTAAAGACCATCTAAAGAATAGATTTGATGCATTGACCACCAATGACCAAAACCCAGAAGAATTATGGGATGACATCAAGAGCATCATCCATGAAGAAATCAAAAGGTCATTAAAAAGATGAGAAAGGAAGAAAAGACCAAAGTGGATGTCAGAGGAGACTCTGAAACTTGCCCTTGAGCAGACAGCAGGCAAAACAAATGAAAGAAATGACAGAATAAAAGAGCTGAACAGATTTCATAGAGCAGCTGGAGAAGACAAAGCCAATTACTATAATGAAATAGGGAGCTCTGGTAGCATAGTGCCTAAGGCACTTGACTGCTAACCAGAAGGCTGGCTGTCCAAACCCACCAGCCACTCCTCCGAAGGAAGACGGGGCAATCTACTTCCATAGTGATACTGCCTTGGAAACCCAAGGAGGGGTTGCTATGAGTTGGGTCCAACTTGATGGCACATAACAACAACAACAACATAATGAAATATGCAAAGGTCTGGAGTTAAAAAATCAAAAGGGAAGAACACACTCAGCATTTCTCAACTGAAAGAACTGAGGAAAAAAATTAAGCCTTGAGTTGCAATATTGAAAAATTCTATGGTCAAAATATTGAATGAAGCAAGAAGTATCAAAAGAAGATGGAAGGAATGCACAGGCTCACTGTGGTTGATCTTCATCCACTTTAGGAGGTGGCATATGTTCAAGAACCAATGGTATTGGAGGAAGAAGTTGAAGCTGCAGTGAAGGAACTGGTGAAGAACAAGGCACCAGGAATTGATGGAATACCCATGAAGATGTTTCAACCAATGGATGCCCTTCTGGAGGCACTCACTTAGCTATGCCAAGAGATTTGGAAGACAGCTACCTGGCCAACTGATTGGAAGAGATCCATATTTGTACCCATTCCAAAGAAAGGTAAACCCACAGAATGTGGAAATTATCGATCAATATTATTAATATCGCATGCAAGTAAAATTTCACTGAAGATAATTCAAAAATGGTTGCAGCAGTGTATTGACAGAGAATTTCCAGAAATGCAAACTGGATTCAGAAGAGGATGTGGAACAAGGGATATTATTGCTGATGTCAGATGGATCTTGTCTTAAAGAAAAGATTGTTATGTTTTATTGACTATGCAAAAGAATTTTATTGTGGGGATCATAACAAATTATGGGTACCATTGAGAAGAATGGGAATTCCAGAACACTTAATTGTATTCATGAAAAACCTATATGTAGACCAGGAGGCTGTTGTTTGAACACAAGGGGACACTGCATGGTTTAAAATCAAGAAGGAAGTGCATCAGGGTTGTATCCTTTCACTATACTTATTCAACCTGTATGCTGAGCAAATAATGCAAGAGGCTGGACTATGTGAAGAAGAATGTGGCATCAGGATTGGAGGAAGAATCATTAGCAACCTGCAATACTCTGACGCCATGACTTTGCTTGCTGAAAGTGAGGATGACTTGAAGCACTTCCTGATGAAGATTGAAGAACACAGTCTGCAGTATGGATTACATCTCAATATAAAGAAAACAAAAATCCTCACAACTGGACCTATAAATAGCATCATGATAAATGGAGAAAAGATTGAAGTTGTCAAAGACTTCACATTGCTTGGTTCTACAATCAACACCAATGGAGCAGCAGTCAGAACATCACATGATGTATAGCACTGGGCAAATCGACTGCAAATGACCTCTTTCAAGTGCTGAAGAGAAAAGATGTCTCCTAGAGGACTAAGGTGCGCCTGACACAAGCCATGGTATTTTCAATCACCTCATATGCATGTGAGAGCTGGACAAAAAATAAGGAAGACCAAGGGAAAGTTGATGCTTTTGAGTTGTGGTGCTGGCAAAGAAGGCTGAAAGTACCAAGGGCTGCCAAAAGATTTAACAAATCTGTCCTGGTGGAAGTACAGCTGGAATGCTCCTTGGAAGCGAGAATGGCTGGACTTCATCTCACCTACTTTGGTCATGTTGTCAGAAGGGACCATTCCCTGGAGAAGGATGTAATGCTTGGTAAGGCGGAGGGTCGACGAAAGAGGGGAAGGCCCTCAATGAGATAGATTGACATGGTGGTTGTGGTGATGGCCCAAGTATAGCAAAGATACAGTGCTGGTGCAGTATCAGGCGGTGTTTCGTTCTGCTGTGCATAGGGTCACTATGAGTCGGAGACAACTCGACGGCATGATCCTATATATAGAAAACACAAGAAACTCAGTCAAAAAGCTATTGGAACTAATTGAGAGATTTAGCATAATTGCAGGATGTAAAATCAACATACAAAGATCAGTTGGATTCCTCCACATCAGCAAAGAGAATGGTGAAAAAGAAATAAGGAAATCAATACCATTTACAATAGCTACCAAAAAATAAAATACTTGGGAATAAATCTTACCAGGGACACAAAAACCTGTACAAAGAAAACTGCAAAAGACGACTTCAAGAAACCATAAGCGATCTACTTAAATGGAAGAACATACCATGCTTGTGGATAGCAAGATTGAACATTGTGAAAATGTCAATACTACCCCAAACAATCCATACATTCAATGCAATCCCAATTCAGATCCCATCAACATTTTTTAAGGATATGAAAAAACCAATCACTAACTCTACATGGAAAGGAAAAAGACCCCAGATAAGCAAAGCACTATTGAAGAAGAACAAAGTAGGAAGTCTCACACTCCCAGATCTCAAAACCTACTATACAGTCACAGAAGTTAAAACAGCTTGGTACTGGTACAATGACACACACATAGACCAATGGAATGGAATTGAGAACCCAGAAACAGATCCATTGACCTTTGACAAAGGGCTGAAATTATTCAATGGGGAAGAGATTGTCTGTTTAACAAATGGTGCTGGCAAGACTGGATATCCATTTGCAGAAAAATCAAACAAGATCCATACCTCACACCTTCCACAAAAACTAACACCACATGGATCAAAGACTTAAATGTGAAACCTAAAACTATAAGGTTTCTCAAGGAAAAAATAGGGGCAAATTTAGGAGCCCTAATATATGGCATGGGAGATCTGGTAGCGTAGTGCCTAAGGCACTTGACTGCTAACCAGAAGGCTGGAGGTTCAAACCCACCAGCCGCTCCTTGGCAGGAAGGTTGGGCAATCTACTTCCGTAGTGATACTGCCTTGGAAACCCAAGGAGAGGTCACTGTGAGTCGGGTCCGACTCGACAGTACACAACAACAATAACAACAATAAAAGGCATAAAGAGAATATCAAGCATAACCCAAAATGCATGAACAGCAGAAGAGAAACTAGATGAATGGGATCTTCTAAAAATTAAATTTTTCTGTGCTTCCAAAGACTTATCCCAAAAGAGTCAAAAGAGAACCTATGCATTGGGAAAAAATATTTGGCTATGACACATCTGACAAGGGACTTATCTCTAAAATTTATAGAAAACTCCAACACCTCAACAACAAAAGACAAATAATCCAATTAAAAAATGGGCAGAAGACATGAATAGACACTTCACCAAAGAAGATATTCAGGTGGCCAACAAACATATAAGAAATGTTCATGATCATTAGCCATTAGAGAGATGCAAATCAAAACAAGATATCACCTTGCCCCAGCATTAGCAGCAAAATTCAACAAGACAGAAAATAACAAATGCTGGAGAGGATGTGGAGAGATTGGGACTCTCGTACACTGCTGGTGGGACTGCAAAATGATACAACCACTCTGGAAAGCAGTATGGCAATTCCTTAAAAAGTTGGAATTAAAAATACCATTTAACCCAGCCATTCTATTGTTGTTGTTGTTGTTGTTATGTGCCGTCGAGTTGGACCTGATTCATAGTGACCCCTCCTTGTGTTTCTGAGGCAGTATCACTATGGAAGTAGATTGCCGAACCTTGCTTCTGAGGAGTGGCTGGTGGGTTTGAACCACCAGCCTTCTGGTTAGCAGTCAAGTGCCTTAGGCACTATGCTAGTTATATATCCTAAAGAAGTGAAAGCCAGGACAAGAACAGATATATGCACACCCATGTTCACTGCAGCACTATTTACAATAGCAAAAAGACAAGAAATAACCTAGGTACCCATCAACAGAAGAATGGATAGCCAAACTATGGTACATACTCACAGTGGAATATTATGCAACCCTAAAGAATAACACAAAATCAGCAAAACACCACATAATGTGGATGAACTGGCAAAACACCACATAATGTGGATGAACTTGGAGGACATTGTGCTGAGTGAAATAAGTCAATCACAGGAAAAATATTGTATTCCGCCATTGTGAAAAATCGAGGAAATGTTTATATATGGAATGAAATATTCTGTGTTGGTTACTAGGTGTGGGAGGGGAGGGGAGGGAACATTGCTAGATAGGTAGAGAAAAGTATTGATTTGGGTGAAGGGAAAGGCAATGCACCAAATGTGAGTCATCAACACAGTGGCATGGAGGAAGAGAAAGACATAGAGAGGTATATAGGAGGTACAGACAACAAAGATGAAACCTTTTGCACATACAGTACTGCGTTGTCAGTGATGGCAAACATTGATCTAGGGTGGATAGATGGGTGACAGGCTGAATGATCAGGTATATCTAGGCAGGGGGGAATGTGCCCATGACCATGAATAGTGTTGACAGATGATGTATCTAGAAGCATATTTGTATGTTCTATAAGAATGTCCAGGTATATAGTAGTGCAGACAAGAGACAAGGTTGTGGTGACTTCTCGGCTATAGCCAGCTACTCGGAAGGAGTAAGTAGTAGGACCTGTGTGTTTGGGACCATGGTTGCAGGAGACATCAAGTTCAATTGGCATAACATACTACACAAAGACATTGTTCCACATTCTACTTTGAAGAGTAGCGACTGGGCTCTTAATAGCTTGCAAGCAGATATCTAGATGCAATGATGGGCCTCTCTTTCTGTAAAGCAAAGAAGAATGAAGAAAACCAAAGACACATGGAAATAATTAATCCAAGAGACTAGTACACCAGGTGATCCTTAGCCTATATGACTATGAAATCAGAAGAACTAGATGGTGTCCTGCTACCACTGTCAAACACTCGGAGGGGGATCTATGCAGGAGGTCCTAGATAAAGTGGGAGAACAATATGAAAAAAACCTCAAAATCATAAAAAAAAAGGGACTGATTTTGCTAGTCTGATGGAGGCTGGTGGAACCCCTGAGACTATGGCCCCTAGCTGCTCTTCAGGTCTGGAATTGAACCCACTCCTGTGGTGTCCAGCCAAACAAAAGATAGACATATGAACTGAACATTTACATTAGGTAGATACACTCCTTGGAGAGATCAATCATGGGAGAATAGAAGGGCAGTGTGTGCACAGGGAGACAGCTCAGGGGGGCAGGAGTGCACGAGAGGGAAGGACAAAGGGAAGAGGAAGCTATGATGAGGAAGTGGGAGGAGAGTTGTTGCATTGTGGGAGATTGCAGTATGTGAACTACTGTATGGAAAGTGTATTTGCTCTGTAAACTTTCACCCAAATGATAATAAAATTAAAAACAAAAAAGATTTCTTCAAAATACCAAAAAGGAATGATATCTCTTTGAACCAAGCCATGGTATTTTCAATTACCTCATATGCATGTGAAGTTGCCAATGAATAAGTAAGACTGTAAAAAAATTGATGTCTTTGAATTATTGTGTTAATGAAGAATATGGAATATACTATGAACTGCCAGAAGAAAGAAAAATTCTTTCTTGGAAGATGTACAATCAGAATACTCCTTAGAAACAAGGATTGTGAGACTTAGTCTCATTTACATTGGACATGTTATCAGGAAGGACTAATCCTGGAGAAGGACATCATGCTAAGGCAGAAGTAATAGAGAGGAAGACCCTCAATGAGATGAATTGACACAGTGGCTTCAGCAATGGGCTCAAACATAGCAGAGATTGTGAGGATGGTACAGGACCAGGCAGTGTTTCATTCTGTTATATATGGGGTCATTAGGAGTCAGAACCTACTCGACAGCCCCTAACAACAACAACAACAACAACAACAACAACAACAACAACAACAATATACTTAATCAACTGCATACTAATCTTTACAAAGTGGCCAAGAGAGATTATTTAAAATGGAAGTCAGATCATCTCGCTACTCTCCTCAAAACCTTCCAGTGATTTCTCATTACACTTATAATGATAAAATCTAATGTCCTTTCAATGGCTCCTAAGGCCCTGTGTGATTTGACCTCTGACCATTCTTAATAAGCTCCCTCCTCCCTCACTCTGCTTCAGCTCCCCTGCCTTCCTTGCTGCTGCACAAACACATCAGGAACACTGCATGTTAGGTCCTTCGCTCCTGCTGTTCTGTTTCCTTGTAATGTTCTTCCCTCCTGGTTCCCTCCCCACCTCCCTGCTTTCCCACCTCTCTGCCTCCCTCCCTCTCTCCTTCCCTTTTCTTCCATCATATCTCTACTAAAAGGTCACCTCACAAGAGTTTCCTTGACCTCTATGCTCTATTCCTCTACCCTCTTCAGAGAATATATAACTATCTGATTTTATTTTTTTTTAATTTTTTATTTTGAAAATTTTTAAACCCACAGAAAATTTTCAAGAAGAGCTCCATGAATTCCCATAGATTCTTGACTTAGTTTCACCAATTATTAATATTTTGCAATATTTGTTTTTTATTGTTCCTTCTAACATATCGATATTATTGCAATTATTATTGTCATTGCTATTTTTATTATTGCCAAACAATTTGGGAATACATTGCATTATCATGATTCTTCAATATATATTTCCCAAGAACAAAACAATAAATTAACATTGCTGTAATGTTGTTCTTGTTGGATGCCATCTAATTGTTCCTACTTATAGTGACCTATGTACAACAGAATGAAATTCTGTCTGGTCCTCTACCATCCTCACAACTGTTCCTATGTTTGAACCCATTGTTGTAGCCACTGTGTTGATGCATCTCATTGGGGGTCTTCCTCTTTTTTGCTGACCCTTCACTTTACCAAACATAATGTCTTTCTCCAAGGACTGGTCCCTCTTAATAACATGTCCAACGTCCAGGAGATGAAGTCACACCATTCTCGTGTCTAAGGAGTATTCTGGCTGTACTTCCTCCAAGGTGGATTTGTTCATTCTTCTGGCAGCTCATGATAGTTTCCATATTCTTGGTCAATACCATACTTTAAATGCATGAATTCTGTGGTCTTCCTTACTCATCACTCATATAAGGTGACTGAAAATACTATGGTCTGGGTCAGGCACATTGTAATATTCAAGGTGATAACTTTGCTCTTTAACCCTTTAAAGAGGTCTTTTGCAGCACATTTGCCCAATGGATTACATTATTTCATTTCTTGACTGCTATTTCAGTTCTTGATCATATGCTACTTCCTGAAATGGTTGAACATCGATGAGTTTTTTTTTTTTTTGTTACAGTGACTATGTATTCTTTCCATCTTTTGATGTTTCCTAAGTCATTCAATATTTGTTCATAGAATTTTTCAATCATATAACTCAAGGCTTGATTTTTTTCCTTCAGTTCATGGTTTCATAGGCATTGATTGTGGATTTTAGTAAAATGAAATTCTTCACAACTTCTGTCTTTTTCCATTTATCATGATGTTGCTTATTGGTTGAGTTGTGAGGACTTTTGTTTTCTTTATCTTGAGGTGTAATCGATACTGAAAGCTGTATTCTTTGATCTTTCTCAGTAAGTTCTTCAAGTTCCCTTCACTTTCACCAAGCAAGGTTGTATCGTCTGCATATTGTTTATGAGGCTTCTACCAATCCTGATGCTGTAATCTTCTTTATATAGTGCATCTTCTCAAATTACTTTATCAGCATACAAATTGAATAAATATGGTGAAAGGATACAACCTTGAAAGGATACACAACTTTCCTGATTTTACACCGTGCATTATTCTCCTGTTCTGTTCAAATGACTGCCTCTTGGTCGACACACAGGTTTTACATGAGTACAATTAAGTGTCTGGAATTTCCATTCTTTGAAATGTTATCCACAATTTGTTATGATCCACACAGTTAAATGCCTTTGCATAGTCAATAAAACACAGGTACATATATTTCTGGTATTCTTTGCTCTCACCAAGATCCATCTGTCATCGGCAGTGATATCTTCTTTTGAATCCATCTTGAATTTCTTGAGTTCCTTGTCAATGTACTGACATTTTTGTATTATCTTAGTTGTGTGTTATTTATGATATTATTTAGATAATTTCTTCATTCTATTGGATCACTTTCCTTTGGAATGGGAACACATATAGATCACTTCTAGTTGGTTGTCCAGGTATCTTCCTTCTAAATTCTTGGCATAGACAAGTGAGACTTTCAGCTTTGTATTTGTTTGTTAAACCATTTCAACTGGTATTCCATTAATTCCTAGAGCCTTGCTTTGCAGCAATGCCTTCTGTGGAGCTTGGAATTCTTCTTTCAGTCCATCAGTTCTTGATCATATGCTACTTCCTGAAATGGCTGAACATCAATGAGTTTTTTTTTTTTTTGTTACAGTGACTGTGTATTCTTTCCATCTTTTGATGTTTCCTGAGTCATTCAATATTTGTTCATAGAATTTTTCAATCATATAACTCAAGGCTTGATTTTTTTCCTTCAGTTCTTTTAGCTTGCTGAGCGTGTTCTTTCCTTTTGCTTTTCTAATTCTAGGTCTTTGCACATTTCATTATAATACTTTACTTTGTCTACTTGAACTTCCCTTTGAAATCTTGTGTTCAGCTTTTTACTTCATCACCTCTTCCATTTGCTTTAGCTACTCTACATTTAAAAGCAAATTTCAGAATCTCTTCTGACATCCATTTTGGTCTTTTCTGTCTTTCCTCTCTTTTAAATGACCTTTTGCATTACTCATATATGATGTCATCCTGTAACCATTCTGGTCTTTGGTCATTAGTGTTCAATGCTTCAAATCTATTCTGGAGATGGTTTCTAAATTCATGTGGGATATACTCAAGGTTGTATTTTGAATCTCATGGACTTGTTTTAATCCTCTTAAGCTGGAACTTAAACTTGCATATAAGCAATTGATGGTCTGTTCTACAGTCAGCCTCTGGCCTTGTTTTCATTGATGATATTGAGTTTCTCCATAGTCTTTTTTTCACAGATGTAGTGGATTTGATTCCTATGTATTGCATCTGGTGAGGTCCCTATGCATAGTCACTGTTTATATTACTGAAAAATGTATTTTCAATAAATAGGTCATTGATCTTGCAAAATTCTGTCATGAAATCGCCAGTGTTTTTTTCTGTCAACAATGCCATATTTTCCCTTCTATTCCTGCAAAGTGTTATCTAACATTATTATCTAATATACAACACAAACTCAAATTTTGCACAGTATACCAAAGTATTATCCATAGCATTTAAAAAATTCTGTTTAAGCATTATACAGCATTTTTAATTTCCATTATATTTTTAGTCTTATTTACTCTACATTTAAAAGCAAGTTTCAGAATCTCTTCTGACATCCATTTTGGTCTTTTCTGTCTTTCCTCTCTTTTAAATGACCTTTTGCATTACTCATATGTATTGTCACACTAATCCTAGAAACTTTTGTTTCTCATTTTTCTTTGTCTTTAATGACATCTTCATTTTTGAAGGGTACAGAAAAACTGTCTTGTAGAATGTCCTTCAATCTGGGGCATATGATTAGACTGAGATTATACATTCTTGGCAGACATACTGGAGAAGATATGTTATGTCCTTCTCATTGTATCTTATAAGGAAACATATCATGTTGATTTCTGACTTCACATTAATTATACACTCATTTCTTTGTTTGTTGATTACCTACTTCCCTAACTACAATTTAGGAGCCACAAGGGCAAGGATCTTTCACTGATTTATTCATTTCTGTATGTGAGAACCTCACACAGAGCCTGACATGTAATAGGTGCTCAATAAACATTGGTTGAATGAACGAATCCAGGTGTTACTGACCTGAAAGGCTAGGTATGCTTTGGCCACCAAACATACTGCTCACCACAAAGCATCCCCTTCCACCCAGTGAATTCCAGAAAATCTTGCTCATCCTACATATTTCTGAGTAGCCTCAGTATCCCAGGTACCCTGAAGATACCTTGAGCAAACAAACAAGATGAGGCTTGGAAATGCCTCTGTAGTGCTCTCAGGCAAACATGTTTAAGGCTGTCCCAGAGGAAATGCTGCAGTAGGTAACCGAAGCTGAAGGCTGTACAGAATAGGGTCTTGTGGTTGGGAAGGGTCTGCAAATGCACTGTGTGTAGGAGTCATGCCATAGGATGGTCTCTGAGATGTGGAAAAAGGCCTGGGTGTTTCATAGGCTCAAGGACTTCTTTGTATAGTTACATTAATCCCAGAAACATTGGAAGGTCCTATTCTGCTCATCACCTGTCCAGAAAGGGACATGAATGAGGCATCCTGTAGCTCCTGTTTGTAAAATTCCCTACAAATTCAGAAATAGGAGGGCGATTGTGGAAAGTGGAGAAGAAAAGCAAGGTGGAGGCCAACTGAAAGAATGGAGCACAGTTTGTTTTCCCAATACAGGCTCTCAACCAAGGGTTAGGCTGTCACTGAAATGTTTTGTGGATGTGTACAAGGAGAAGATTGATGGTGGTGGTAAGGGTAAGAGTAGTGAGTTAACTGTAATATTTACACTATGCTTTAGATGGACTGGATATTTGACTCCTGAAAAAAACAAAAACAAAAAGCTGATAGACCAACAATGACAGTCATTAGAGCTGTCCAAAATGTTGTCAAGAGGTGAGGAGGAGAGTTCCAAATAATCATATCAGAGGTGTCATGAAGAAAATAAAGTTAATAACTGAGAGCACCACACTGAGTTCAGCCCATTTGATATATCAGTGCAGCTATCTTTTTTACTGGCAGTCAGCTGAGGGATCCAGGTGAGTAGAGGGAGCTCAGGAATGCCCAAAGCAGCTGGGCAGGAGAGCGGGAGAAAGGGGATTAAAAGCCAGCAACCCAGACAGAGGAGCAGTCAGCTGCAGGGGTCCAGGTGAGGAGACGGAACTCAGGCACACCCAAAGCAGCAGGGCAGGAGAAAGGGGATTAAGAGCCAGGAACTCAGACAGAGGAGCAGTCAGCCATAGGGATCCAGGTGAGGAGAGGGAACTCAGGCATGCCCAAAGCAGCAGGGCCGGAGAGCGGAAGAAAGGAGATTAAAATGCCCAGGAATTCGGACAGAAGAGGAGTCAGCCACAGGGACCCAGGTAAGGGTGGTATGAGAGGTTTTCAACAGGGAGACAAACTTGTCTGTCAGTTTGTGCTACCGTGGTGATGTGTTGATGTGAGTTTTGAGGCTGACTCACTGGTGTTTCACACCCAGCGGGATGCACACAATGCACAGGAATCAGCCCAGCTTACAGACTGAGACAGACTAGGAAGAAGGAAGAGGCCGTCCACTTCTCAAAGAATTGGCCAGGGAAAACCTTAAGAATAGCAAAGAA
>NW_006921729.1:664099-669832 GCF_000298275.1 Orycteropus afer afer | reverse complement strand
TCATCTCACCTATTTTGGTCATGTTATCCCTGGAGAAGGATGTCATGCTTGGTAAGGTGGAGGGTCGACGAAAGAGGGGGAGGCTTTCAACGAGATGGATTGACACAGTGGCTGCGATGATGGGCTCAAGTATAGCAGGGGTCATGGAGCTGGTGCGGGATTGGGCAGTGTTTTGTTCTGCTGTGCATGGTGTCACTATGAGTCGGAGACACTGGACGGCACCTAACAACAACAAGAATAATCTTTTCTACCACCTATCTGCCAGTTTATTGTACTGTGATGATTTGCATGTTGCTATAGTGCTGAAAGTTATGCCACTAGTATTTCAAATACATGGTGACCAGTGGTGGAAAAGAAGCACTTATGGTGCAATGGTTAAAGCATTTGGCTGCTAATCAAAAAGTCAGCAGTTCAAACCCACCACCCACTCCAATTCATGGAAGAAAGATGAGGCAGTTGGCGTCCATAAAGATTTCAGCCTTGAAAACCCTATGGGGGCAGTTCTACTGTATCTTATAGGGTTGCTATGGGTCAGAATTGACTCAATGGCAGTGAGTAATGGTGGAAATGTCTCAGGGAAACGTCCAGAACTAAAAGAGAAAGTTCTACTGATTTACTTCTAAATATTAGTCAATGAAAGCTCACAACAAAATATTGTCTGATACAGTGGAGGAAACTGAGCCCTTTAGATTGGTTATTACTATGTTTTTAGGTGCTGTCAAGTCTGTTCAGATCATAGTACAATATGTACAACAGAACAAAACATTGCCTGGTTCAGTGCCATTCTCACAATTGTTGCTATGTTTTAGCTTATTTTTGCAGCCACTGTGTCAATCTATTCCATTGAGGGTCCTCCTCTTTATTTCTGACCCTCTATGTTACCAAGTATGATGTCCTTCTCTAGGGTCTGGTCCCTCTGCATAACATGTTCCAAACATGTGAGATGAAGTTTCATCATCTTTGCTGCTAAGGAGCATTCTGACTCTCCTTCTTCAAAGACAGATTTGCTCATTCTTGTGGAAGTCCACAGTATAATCAATATTCCTCACCAACACAGTAATTCAAATGCATTAATTTTTCCTTGATCTCCCTTCTTCATTGTGCAGCTTTCACATGCATATGAGGTGATTGAAAATACCATGGCTTGGGTCAGGTACCTGGCAGAAGATGACATCTTTGCTTTTTAACTCTTCAAAGAGGTCTTTTGTCCCAGATTTGCCCAATGCATTACAACATTTGATTTCTTGATTGGTGCTTCCATGGGTATTGATTGTGGATCCTAGTAAAATGAAATCCTTGACAACTTCAACCTTTCCTCCATTTATCATGATGTTCCTTATTGGTCCCTTTCTAAGGATTTTTGTTTCCTTTATGTTGAGCTGTAATCCATATTAAAGGCTGTAGTCTTTGATATCCATCAGTAAGTGCTTCAAGTTCTCTTAGCTTTCAGTAAATGAGGCTGTGTTATCTGAATATCACAGGTTGTTAATGAGTTCTCTTCCAATCCTGATGCTGTATTTAGTATTCTCCTTCTTCATATAGTCTTACTTCTCAAATTATTTGCTCACCAGACAGATTGAATAAGTATGGGGAATGGATACAACTCTGACACACACCTTTCCTGATTTTAAACATGCAGTATGCCGTTGTTCTGTTCAAATGACTGTCTCTTGGTGTATGTACAGATTTCTCATGAGCACAGTTAAGTGTTCTGAAATTTCCATTCTTTGCAGTGCTATCGGTAATCAACATGATCCAGTGCCTCTGCATAGTAAATAAAGTGCAGGTAAACATTTTCTGATATTTTCTGCTTTCAGCTGAGATCCATCTTACATCAGCAATGATATCCCTTATTCTAAATCCTCTTCTAAATCCAGCTTTAATTTTTGGTAGTTCCTTGTCAATGTACTACTTCAACTGTTTTGGAATTATATTCAGCAAAATTTTACTTGCGTGAGATATTAAAGATATTTTTCAATGGTTTCCATATTCCATTGGATCACCTTTCTTTGGAATGGGAAAGAGTAGGGATCTTTTCCAGTCATTTGGACAGGTAGCTATCTTCCAAATTTCTTGGTATAGAGTGAATGCTTCCAGCATTGCATCTGTTTTTGGAACATCTCATTTGGGATTCTGTTAATTTCTGGAGGCTTGTTTTCCACTAATGATTTTGGTGCAGCTTTGACGTCTTCCTTCAATATGTGATCATATGCTACCTCCTGAAATGGCTGACCATCAACCAATTATTTTTAATACAGTGGCACTGTGTATTCCTTCCATCTTTTGATGCTTCCTGCATCATTTGATACTTTACCCATAGAGTACTTCAATATTGCATCTTGAGACTTGAATTTCATCTTCAGTTCTTTCAGCTTGTGAAAAGTTGAGCATGTGTTCTTTCCTTTTGGATTCTTAACTCCAGGTTTTTGCAATTTTGTTATAATATTTCACTTTGTCTTCTTGAGCCACCCTTTAAAATCTTCTCTTCAGCTCTTTTACTTCATCATTTCTTCCATTTGCTATAGCTACTCTGTGTTCAAGATCAAGTTCCAGAGTTTCTTCTGATGTCCAGTTTAGTCTTTTCTTTCCTTCCCATCTTTTAAATGATCCTTTGCATTATTCATATCTGATGTCTTTGATGCCATCCCATAACTCTTCTGGTCTTTAGTCATTAGGTGTTCCATTTCCTCAAATCTATTCTGGAGATGGTCTCTAAATTCAGGTGGAATATATGCAAGGTTGTACTTTGGCTCTTGTGGACTTGTCTTAATTTTCTTCTTTGCTTGAACTTGAACTTGCAATGTGAGGAATTGACGATCTTTTCCACAGTTGGCCCGTGGCCTTGTACTCACTAATGATATCGAGCTTCATAGTCTTTTTCTACATATGTAGTTACTTGTTTCCTGTGTATTCCTTCTCACAGTGTCCATGAATACAGTAGTTATTTAAGTCATTGAAAAAAGGTATTTGCAATTAATAAGTCATCTGTCTTGGAAAAATTCTGTCATATAATATCTTGTGTTATTTTTACCACCAAAGGCATATTTTCTAACTACCAATCTTTTTCCTTAGTTTCCAACCTTCAAATTCCACTCACTAGTAATTATCAATGCATCTTGATTGCATGTTTGATCAATTTCAGACTGAGGAAGTTGGTAAAAATCTTCAATCTATTAATGGCATTAGTGGTTGGTGCATAAATTTGAATAATAGTTGAGTTAACTGGTCTTTCATGTAAATGTATAGATATTATCCTGTCACTGACAATATTGTGCTTCAAGATAGATCTTGAAATATTCTTTTTGACCATGAATGCAATGCTATTCCTCTCCATTTGTCATTTCCAGCATAGTAGACCACAAGTTTGTCCAATTCAAAATGGCCCATGCACGTGTATTTTAACTCACTAATGCCTAGGATATTGATTTTTATGCATTCCATCCCATTTTTTACAAATTCTGATTTTCCACGATTCATACTTTGTGCAATCCATGCCCTGATTACTAACAGATGTTTGCAGCTGTTTTTATTATTTTGGGTTGTTGCCACATCACCTATTGAAGGTCCTAAAAGTTTTACTCCAACTACATCATTAAGGTTACCTTTACTTGGAGGAGGCAGCTTTTCTCCAGTCATAATTTGAGTGCATTCCAACCTGAGGGGTTCATCTTCTGGCACTAGATCAGACAATGTTCCACTGTTATTCACCAGGATTTCACTGGCCATTTATTTCAGAAGTAGATTGCCTGCTCCTTCTTCATAGTCTGTCTTACTCTGGAAGCTCTGCTAAAGTCCGTGCACTATGGTTGACCCTGGTTGTATGTGAAAGACTGGTGTCATAGTTTCCAGCATAATAGCAACACACAAGCCACCACAGTACAACAAATTGACAGATGAGTGATGTAAGGCTCTCAAAATACACAACAATGGATTCATGCCAACAATTATGGAGATGGCACAGTACCAGACAATGTTTGGTTCTTTTATACATAGGGTCAATGTAAGTCAAAACCAATGTGTGGGCAACTAACAACAACAGCTAACTCTTATTTTTATTTATTTATTTATTTTTTAAATTGTGATTTGGGTGAAAGTTTACAGAGCAAATTTACTTTCCATACAGCAGTTCACATACATGTTGTCTCATGACATTGACTACAATACACCCTCCCACGTCCTCCCAATAGTTACCTCTTCCCTGTGTCTGTCCCTCCATGCACCCCTGCCCCCTGAACTGTCTCCCTGTGCATAAACAGCCCTTCTTTCTCCCATGATTGTTCTCTCCAAGGAGTGTATCTACCTCAGGTACATGTTCAACTCATATACCTGTCTTTCATTTGGCTGGAAGCCACAGCTGTGGGTTCAATTCCAGACAGAAGGGAGCTAAGGACCATAGTCTTTGGTTCCAACAGGCTCTTTTAGACCAGCAAACCTGGTTCTACCCCTCTCCTTTTTTTTCCAAATGATTTTGAGATTTGTTCCACATTGTTCTCCCTCTCTATCCAGGATTTCCTACATACATCCCCCTCTGAGTGGTTGACAGTGGTGGCTGGGCACCATCTAGTTCTTCTGGTCTCATAGTCCTATAGGCTGAGGATTGCATGGTGTACCAGTTGTGAGGACTAATTGTTTCCATGAATCTTTGGTTTTCTTCATTCTTCTTTGCTCTGGATGAGGAGAAACCCATCTAGATGGCTGTTTGCAAGCTTTTAAGATCCCAGTCACTACTTGCTAAAGTAGGAGGTGGAACAATGTTTTGAGTGGTATGTTATACCAATTGAGCTTGATGTCCCCTGTGACTACGGTCCTGAGCCCACAGGTTCAACTACTTGCTCCCTCTGGGTAGCTGGCTATGACCAAGAAGTGACTACAACCTTGTCCCTTGTCAGATCTACTATACCCTGGGAATTCTTACAGAATATACAAATATACTTGTAGAGCAATTGTCTGCCAACCCTATACATGGATTTGGGTACACCCCCTGCTGCACAGACAAACATAATAGTTCAGCCTGTCCACCCATCTATCCACCTGTGTACCCGTGTTTGCCTTCACAGACAATGCAGTACTGTATGTGTAAAAGGGTTCATCTGTTGCCGGCACCTCCCACGTACCTCTACATGTCTTCCTCTTCCTCAATGTCACCATGTTGATCACTCACATTTGGTACATTGCCCTTTTCTTCACCCAAATCAATACTTGTCTCTACCTAACTAATAGTGTTTCCTCCCCTCCTTTCCCACCCCTTGTTGTTGTTGTTGTTATGTGCCGTCGAGTTGGCCCCAACTCATAGCGACCCCTCCTTGGGTTCCCGAGGCGGTATCACTACAGAAATAGATTGCCCAACCTTCCTTCTGAGGAGTGGCTGGTGGGTTTGAACCGCCAGCCTTCTGGTTAGCGGTCAAGTGCCTTAGGCACTATGCTACCCAACAAAGAAAATTTCCTTCCATATATAAACCGTTCCTTGACTTTTACAATAAAGGACTAATACGATATTTGTCCCTTCTATGATTGACTTATTTCACTCAGCATAATGTCCTACAAGTTCATTCACATTATGCGGTGTTTTGCAGATTCTACATTATTCTTTAGGGTTGCATAGTATCCTATTGTGTATATGTACCATAGTTTGGTAATCCATTCCTCAGTTTATGGACACCTAGGTTGTTTCCAAATTTTTGCTATTATAAATAGTGCTGCGATGAACATGGGTGTGCATATGTCTGTTCTTGT
>NW_006921729.1:658234-658865 GCF_000298275.1 Orycteropus afer afer | reverse complement strand
GATGGTCTGTTGTCTCCAAGACATCATGTCATTGTTGTATTTAGATCTCTGTTAACTGTTTATGAAGAGCAGCTAAGGGTGAGTCAGGCTCTTCTTGGTGGTTGTTTATTGTAGGCCTTTTCAGTAGTCTATGCATCCGGGATGTCTTTATGATTCCTAGCAAATGGAACCTGTTTTTAAGTCCCTGGAATCTGGGAGAACATTGTCGCTTTAAATATCCAAAATGGTCAAGCTGCTTGTAAACATTCCATATGGCTGCACCCTCTGAGCAGGTAAAAGTCCACAGCTCAGCCCTCCTTCCTCTTTGCTGCTTCCCCTTTAATTCTCCAGCCACCAGAGCAGTCCTCCATGCAGTCCCTGGCTAGTCAGTCTGATTTTTAGGTTAATTCTTAGGTTGCTTGGAGAATCAGAGCAGCAACTAGAATCTCAAATCTGTTTAGAGCGTCATCTGGTGCCTTTTTGGTTTTAACAATTTATCTAGCTGAAGATAAGAGAAGGGCAATTTCCTTCCAAATGATCAGCAAAGACTGCTTGGTTGATTCCTCCTTGGGTTTCCGAGGCAGTATCACTATAGAAGTAGAATGCCCAATCTTCCTTCCAAGGAGTGGCTGGTGGATTTGAACTACCAGCC
>NW_006921729.1:646192-657732 GCF_000298275.1 Orycteropus afer afer | reverse complement strand
TTTCTTTTTTTTCTCCTCCTGGTCCAGAATCTAATCCAAGATAACACACTGTATTTAATTGTCATATTTCCTTAGTCTCCTCCAATCTGTATAAGATCCTCAGTGTTTCTTTGTTTCTCATAACCTTAACCCTTTTGGAGATTACTGGCCAGTTATTTTATAGAAACCCTTCAATTTGGGTTTGTCTGATGTTTTCTTATGATTAAATTAAACCAATTGCTGTTGAGTCAGTTCTGGGTCATAATGACCCCATATGTATCAGAGTAGACTGCTCCACAGGGTTTTCAATGTGTGATTTTTCATAAGTAGATTGCCAGGCCTTTCTTTCAAGTTGCTTCTGGGTAGACTCAAATCTCCAAATGTTTGGTTAGCAGCCAAGCATGTTAATCACTTACACCACACAGGACTCTATGATTTAATTGAGCTTTTGCATTAAGAATACAACAAAAGCAATGTCCTCTGAATACATCAGGTATATGATGTCAATATGTCCCATCACTGAAAATGGTAACTTTGGTCACTGGGTTAAAGGAGGTATTTTCTAGGTCACTTCACTGTAAAGTTATTATCTTTTCCTTTGTAATGAATGTACATCACAGGGGGAACACTTTGAGACTATGTGAATATCCTGTTTCTCATCATTCACTTGCCCTATAATTTATTATATCCACTGATGATTCTTGTCTGTGATAATTATTATCTGATGTTTGCCTACTAGTGATTTTCTATTTTCATCATTTCTTCAATTTTATTAATTAGAATTCTACTGTAATAAAGAGCTTTCTCATCTCCATTTATTTATTTATGCATTCTATTATTCATTTCTATCAGTATGGACTCACTGAAATTTGTTTTATTCTGTGGGTTATAATCCAGTACTATCATTATTTATTCTATTGTTCAAATTGTCCCAGGTTTGGTCAGTGGGAGGTTGTATATCTTTTTCGATCATTTTCTCCCCTCCTTCCTTCCTTTTATTCTATTTAACTGTGTTAGATTTATGTATATGTAACAAAACATTTGCCATTTCAATATTTTACATGCACATTTCAGCGACATTAACAATGTCCCTCATGTTGTACAACCATCACCACTAATGATTCCACTACCTGATTCCATCCTTCAGTACTTCATTACATTTTGGTGCTACAAGATTTTTCAGGCTTACCTTATATTTTCATTTTTCTAATCTTGGAACCAGCCATTTCTCCAAGAAGGCCTGCGTAGTTTTATTGGAAGATTGTATTTAGCAACCAAGATCTGGGTACTAGACATACTCATTGTTACTGGGGTGTCATGACTGGGCTCTCTCAGTGAACAGGGGATGCAGCAACGTGCCCCTTGCCCTCAAGTTTATACTCACCTGGGGAGAGACAAATACAGATTCATTCTATTCACTGATGGCACTAAACTTAGATTAGGGACTTGAGAAAAGAATCTAGAAGAGGTGATATATGCATAGACTGTCTCAATCAATCAGACCAAGGGCCTGCTATGTGTCAAGGACACTGCTAGACATTGAGGAGACAATGATGAACAGAACAGTCACAGTTCCTGCTCTCACTGTGTAGTTTTGTGAGCTATAAAATACATACAAACACACACACACACACACACACACAAATAAATAAAGATATATACACATACAGTTATACATACAGTTGACCCTTGAACAATGTGGAGGTTAGTGCCTATATAGTCAAAAACCCATGTATAACTTTTGACTCAAAAATTTAACTATTAGTAGCCTATTGTTCACTGGGAGACTTAGTTATAACATAGATAGTTGATTTACACAATTCTTGCTGTACAGTTACCAGATTTTCACAAGAAACATACACACATAAACAACAGATAAGTTTATTAATTGTATAGTATGATGATTATTTACTATTCATTAAGTGGAATTCGGGCATCATAAAGGTCTTCATCCACATCATCTTCATGCTGAGTAGGCTGAAGAGGAGGAGTAAGAGGAGGGGTTGATTGTGCTGTGTCAGAGAGGGCAGAGGTGGAAAAGGTGGAGCGGGTGGAATGGAAGGCAGGACAGGTAGGCACACTCAGTGTAACTGTGGTGGTTATGTTTTTGTGTCAACTTGGCTAGGCCTGGCTGAGTGGCTGGGCAGTTGGATGAAGTATTCCTCATGATGACCCTGGCAATCAACTCCATGATGGAATTTACTGCGAGCGCTGAGTAGCTGCCTTTGGCTAAGTGGTCTGCTTCCCATATATAAGAAGCAGCTTTGGGAATGGTCTCCAGCTCATGGCACTCTTGGACCCTGCATGTAGCCATGTCGTTGTTCAGCAGCTTATCATGCTCTGCTGACCTTGGGACTTACAATGGACTTAAATTAATGGCCTGTTGTGTGTTTTGGTAACATCAGGACTGTGCCTTTTTACTTGTCAACCTTGGATTTATCAGCCTCAGCAGCCAGCAGCTCTCTGAGTGTAGAAATGCCTCTAGCTTCAGTGGCTTGGGAACAGAAGGCAGAGCTGGACCCCAAGGTTGAGAGGCTTTCACCCAGCCCCTAGAGCCTGGCACTTTGAACTTGGACTTAAAGCCTCCAAATTGTGAGAGAATAAACTCCTGTTTGTTAAGGCCATCCCATTTGTGGTATATTCTTGTCAGAATGGTACTAGGTAACCAGAACAGTAACTTTATGGAAATACATTGTAAATTCTCTCTTTTTTGCTTTTTAATTTATCTAAATATGTTTCTATATAGTACCAATTCATCTTCCACCATTTGCTTTAGTTTCAGTGACCATATCATAGAACTAACCATGTCATTAAAAGAAGTCAAAAGCAGTCAATGAATAATCATAACCATTCTATCAGACTGTCTAATGTCAATATGTTTTCTGGTACTGCTTCTTCTACATCTTCTTCCTCATCTGGCACTGGCTTGGAAGCACTCATCTTCATCAAGTCATTTTCTTTTAATTCCTCTGGTGTGTTGTCTATTAGCTCTTGAACTTCTCCAGATTCATATTTGGAAAAAAAAATCCATGTATCAGTGGACCCATAGAGTTCAAATTCATGTTGTTTAAGGGTCAATTGTGTGTGTGTGTGTGTGTGTGTGTGTGTATGAATAAAGTAAAGTAAAAGGGTAGTAGGCTCTGCGTTGGAAAGGTATTTCAGGCAAACAAAATATTTATGAGTAAAGGAAGAAAAATGAGTAACAGTATAGAAAAAGGATCTTAAAGTTCAAGGCATAAAATGGTAGGCAGGGACGAGAAAGAAAAGGAGCTTGAATAACATGTAAGACTGGCCACTATCTTGTAGTAACATATAGATAATTGCTGGAAGGATTAAGCAAGGGAAGAACTTGTTTACATTTGCATTTTACAATATTAATGATAATAGGTTACATGTTGTTGTTGTTGTTGTTGTTATGTGCCATTGAGTCGGACCCAACTCATAGCGACTCCTCCTTGGGTTTCTGAGGTGGTATCACTATGGAAGTAGATTGCCCAGTTTTCCTGCCGAGAAGCGGCTGGTGGGTTTGAACCAACAACCTTCTGGTTAGAGTCAAGTGCCTTAGGCACTATGCTACCAGAGCTCTCATAGGTTTATGTAGTTTTTTTTTTTTTTTTTTTTTTAAGAAAGCTATGTAAACTTATGGGATTTACATAGTTTTTTAAAACACATACAATACACATAGGGGACTTACTAAAAAGTAAGTTGTCTTCTCAGATTAGGTCCCTAGTTCAACTCAGAGCTAACCTTCCATCTATGGCTTCTTATTTCCAAAATGTTGTGTGCATATACCTGCTTATAAGTAAATGATATATAATATCCACCCCCCCTTTTTTTAAAAAGGGGGAGTTCTGGTGGCGTAGTGCCTAAGGCATTTGACTGCTAACCAGAAGACTGGCGGTTCAAACCCACCAGCCACTTCTCGAAAGGAAGATTGGGCAATCTACTTCTGTAGTGATACCGCCTCGGAAACCCAAGGAGGGGTCACTATAAATCAAATCTGACTCGATGGCAGTGAGTGTATTCCTTTTTTACCTGCTTGTAAATGCATATAACATTCTTTCTAAAACCAAATATGAATATTTGTTTACATATTTTCCCTTGTATTTCTTTTCCATCTCTCTCTCTATTTCTCAAGGATCTTTCTCTCTTTATATATGTATCTAACAGAATGGGAGATTTAATTCCTAACACTAATATTCCATTGAATAGAGATAGAAGATTAATTAATCGTTCTTCTTGTGATGGACATTTTGTTTGTACCTAGTATTTTCCTGATACAGAAACCTGCAGTTGTTCACTAAAATCTATGATCATTTTGTTCCTGAGCATGTGGTTAGATTGCATTTTTCAAAGCTTCTGGAAAATAAATGCAGAAATGAGAGTGTTCTTAGTAATGGAATCTAATGAAATGATATGATCACTTCTAACACTAGGTCTTGAGATTGCATGTATGCTTGCTCCATCTTCTCTTCCCCATCCACAATGGCTACACTATGGATTTGGTAGAGATTCTGCTTCAACCAGGGAGAGTATGATGCCCCAGGGGATAGTAGGCCAATATCTTGGAAGAAAAGGGATCCTCAAATGACCACAAGAAGCAGAGCTGCCCTGCTAACCTACATAGCTGAACTTGAAATCTATGTGACAGAAATAAATGTCTGTTTTTTGAGCCACTGAGTATTTTTTGAGTGTCTTTGTTATAGTAACCTATCCTTACTGTCACTACTACATTTTCTGTTTTAAATGATACTGGAATGAACATTGTGTACAAGACAAGCAAAGATATTGAAGTGACCTGGAAGTAGATTTGCTTGGCTATAACCGCAGTTTTAAATTTGCATTCTGTTTTGGTTACCTAGTGCTTCTCTGACAGAAATATACCAGGAATAAACAAGAGTTTATTCTACAATCTTGGAGGCTGGAAGTCTGAGTTCAAAGTGCCAGGCTCTAGGGGCTGGGTGAAAGCCTCTCAACTCTGGGTTTCAGCTCTGCCTCCTGCTCCCAGCCCACTGAAGCTGGAGGCTTTTCTTTACTCAGGCAGCTACTGGCTGCTGAGGCTGACAAAACCAAGGTCAACAAGTAACAAGGCACAATCCTGGTAATACCAAACAACACACAGGCCACTAATTCAAGTCCAGAAAAAGTCCCAAGAATTGGCAAGGCATGGAAGGCTACTGAATGAAGAAGGCTACATGTAGGGTCTAAGCATGCCATAAGCTGGAGATCTTTGTCAAAGTTGCTTCTTATATACTTGAAGCAGCCCACATCTCTAAAGCAGTTACCCAGCTGCTCCAGCAGATTCTACCATGGAGTTAATTACCAATCTCACATGGAAAATAACTACATGGAGCTGCCCAGCCACTCAACCAGGCCAAGTTGACATACAACCTTAAGCACCACACATTCCACCACTGGTATACCAGTGGTATAAGAGAGTGTCTTTTTCTCCACACTTTGGCTGATATTTGGTATAATTAATTTTTAAAATATTTTCCAATATCAGTGTTTAAAAAATGGCATGAAAATGGAAAATTTTCAATTTCTAAATTGTCTGTGATGCTAAATGTTTTTTAAAATATGTTTCTAAGCCAATTTATGTGGTTTATATGACTGAAAACTAACTGCTCATAATATATCCATTTTTTTTTCATAGTAGGTTATCGATCTTTTTATTGGTATGTATATGTTTTACAAATTTATAAATATTCTGAATGCCATTTGTGCAATAAGTATTTTTCTCAGTTTGTCATTCACATTTACTTCATTTGCTGAATATATTTACAATGGAAAAATTAAAAAAAATTCTAGAGTCAAATGAATCATCAATAATGATAATAATAGAAATTAAAAAACCAAAAACTCACTGCCATCGAGTTGATTCCAGTTCATAGTGACCCTCATTGGGTTTCTAAGGTTATAAATCTTTACAAAAGCAGACTACCTCATCTTTCCTCTGCAGAGGAGCTGGTGGGTTCAAACCACTGACATTTTGGTTAGCAGCCAAATGCCTTGACCACCACGTCACCATAGCTCCTTTAATGATGATACTAGTCAATATTTATTAAGGACATACTATTTGCTTTTTCTATGTGATCCCCAAAGTTGTTGCATCAGTCAAGTAGCAATATATGACTATACCGACTTCCTTTATATTGTAAGATATAATACAAAACCTTTCAAAGTATCCAAATGAATACCAGAGTGATCATAGGGGACATTTATCACTATATTTAGGCACAAATTCTAGATATTGAAAAACTCTTCCAGTTAGAAATGAATGAACATAAAAAAACCCCCGATAATATGGTGCCTGTGAAAAATTCTAAGACATAAAATGAATCAAGGTTTTAATACTCAAGTAGTAAAGGAAGAACATAATTATGAAAGTGCTTACTATTAGAACAAAGAGTAAATTTTATGTACTCTCTGCTATGCTCTCAAAACCTATGAAAAATATCTAATCTATGCAAAATAAACTATGAAAACTGAGATGATAAAACTGGATTAGAAAAGGAGGAATATAGAAGGGTTAAGGAAAGTGTTTATAGCTGCCTGTTACACTATACCCACTGCCATTGAGTTGATTCTAACCCACAATGACCCCCACTGGGTTTCCAAGGTAGTAAATCTTTATGGAAGTAGATTGCCTCATCTTCCTTCCATGGAGCAGTTGGTGGGTTTGAACCACCAGTTTTCTGGTTACCAGTCAAATGCCTTGGGGCACATTAAAAAACAGAAGGAAAAGTAGAAGCGAGAAAGAGTGACTCTGTAGACAGGTGATCTGACACTGTAGGAGGTATGTCTGGGAAGCTTTCACGGAATGCAAAGGGAAGAAACAGTAAGTAGAAAATGATTATATAAGATAAGAAATGTAAAGAAATAATGGATCCTGAAGAGACCTCAGATCACTAGAATAGACATGTTATTCAAAGATATAAGAGAGAGTTCCTGGTTCAATGAGGAAAGAAGACCCAAATCTGTAATGGAGGAATTACCACATATGAGGTCAGGGTAGTGAAAAGAGACATCTCTTTCCCTGCTAGAATGTGACAGCATCAAAAAAAGTAAAGGACACATCCAAGCATATGGGTAGGAAAACAGGTCAACAACAATGAAAGAAATCTTAGACTCCAAACTTTTCTTCCACAGTATGAAACAATGTAAGACAAGTTATTATCTAAGTATTTTCAACCCAGACAAATTACTATTCATAAGCACAATAAAAAAACTGGACAATATAGAAAATATGAGGTATAAAAGGATCTGAGCTTCTAATAATTTAAACTTGGTTATGTTAAAATAGATGGTGTAAATACAATTAAAAAAAATTCATCTACTATCTATATGTAATGAAATAGGTAACATCTAATTTTTAAATGCTTTAATATTAATACAAATATCATGAATTATAATAACAAAACACAAGGTAACAGGAATAAAGAGGAAATCAAATTGTGTTAATTTCCTCATTTTCTGTGCAGGAAAAGTAACAACAAAAAAAACCAGAACAATAATAGTAGTATTAATTACAGTTGACAATTGAATCAGATGTTGTTCTCTTAACTTTACATGTACCTTCTCTTTTAATCTTCCAATCCATTCTATTAAAACTAAATCACTGTATGAGATACATGTTAATAGTATTATTATCATATTTTTACATGAGAGGAAACAGAGGTATTATTTCATTCTCAATATTAATAATTAGCGTTAAATAAAAGCAATAAACATTACCAAAATTTTAAAAGTAGTCATTCTCAAAACAAAAACTCATTGCCGTTGAGTGGGATTCGACTCATACACCCCTCCTTGGGTTTCCGAGGCAGTATCACTATGGAAGTAGATTGCCCAACCTTCCTTCTGAGGAGTGGCTGGTAGGTTTGAACTGCCAGCCTTCTGTTAGCATTCAAATGCCTTAGGTACTATGCCACCAGAGCTCCCAAAAGTAGTCATTAGCTTAAAAATTAAATTGTCTTTAATTTATTAGGGGGAAAAACCCATAATTCATAAAGCAATGAATATTTTTGTTTTTAAGAAAATAAAAGAATGAAGAAAGAGCATGAAAACCTCCTCTCAGAAACCCACTGCCATCCAGTTGGATCTGACTCATAGCAACCCTTCCTTGGGTTTCCGAGGTGGTATCACTATGAAAGTAGATTGCCCAATCTTCCTTCCGAGGAGAGGCTGGTGGGTTTGAACCACCAACCTTCTGGTTAACAGTCAAATGCCTTAGGCACTACGCTACCAGAGCTCCCATGAAAACCTCCAGAAAAAGAAAATAAAATGATAGAAGTAAAATCAAACACATGTCAATAAATGTTAATGGGTTATGTTTCTCATTAAATAGATTTAAAATGTGGTTTAGAAGAATCATAGTAAAATCAAAGTAACTCCTAATGATTAAATAAGAAAAAATGTGGTTTAGAAGAATCACACTAAAACCAAAGTAACTCCTAATATTTAAATAAGAAAATGAGCAAAGATATAGCTGAAGAATGTAGACAAAAGAGGTTATTAGAATAGAATCTAAGTTAAAAGAAGTTAGTGAGGTAGAGTGGGAAGTTAGTGGTGAATGGCACAATACAGAATGAAGTTTAAACTGTTATGAGCTGTTATGCTCCAAATAACATGATATTGGAATATGTGAAACAGAAGTGTCTTAAAACTGTAAAAAGAAATAGAAAAGATTCAATAGTGAAATAGTAATATAATTTATCATTATAAAAATATATGTGATCAAATTTATAATATTAATTTAGTAGAGATTATTAGGCTTTTTACACATTAAGATTTTCAAGTGCCTAAGAAACATCCACCAAAATTACCTTATAAACAAAGAATTTCTCAATGAGTTCCTCAAAGTAGATGATTATACAGGCCATATTCTATGAGCCCAGAGCAATAGCCAAAAAACTTAATAATCAAAATGTAAACAATAGCAGTAAAACATTTAACTAATTGAAAATTAACCCCATGCCCTCAATAGGTCATGTGAATGTACATACCCATATTTGCTTCTATTTTAGAATACTCAGAAAATAATGATGAGAATAATAATTATAAAAATTTAAGGGATGTAATCACAGTTGTATTTAGGAGTAATTTCAAAGCCACAAAAGGTTTTGTTGTTGTAAATGACAGAATGAAATTGGTAAACTAAGAGTGCAACTCAAAAAATTATAAAAAGAATAACATAGCAAGTCCAGAGAAATCAGGGGACAATATTTAATAGATTAAAAATGAATTAATGAGTTAGAAATCAGAAAAGTCATAAAATATATAAATCCAAGAACTAGTTTATTAAAAAAATATACTAAAAGAAGAAAAAACTTTACCTACTATAATCAAGAGGAGAACAAAAAAATCTCTGCTACCTGCAAAAAAATTTTGAATGAGAAAGGGGGTATGAATGAGAAAGGGGGTATGAGAATTTTCTTACTTGAAAATTCAGCTTAACTTTTAAGAAAATACAAATTTCTGAGATTTTTAAAATGGTAAAATGAAGTAGAATTAGAGTTTATCATAGGCATAATAAATATCCTAAAAAATTAAGAGACAATGTAGGAATAAGGAAGATGTCACAGGGAAGAATCAACTGGAGATTTGTGTATAAAAAAGCATGAGTTGATATAAGGAACCCAATAGAAGGGCTGAATAGCAGCAAAGACATTTTTGTGCAGACAGTTTAAATGTTTTTCTAAAGGACATTTCAAATGACCTGAAAAAATAGAAACTTATACCACCTTTATGGATAGTATGACTTAACATTTTTAATATGTTGATTTTTCTCCATTTCAGTTTAAATGTTCAATGCAATTCCAACAAGATATTTTGAATAAATTAACAACTAAATATAAAAATTATCATAGAGAATGAAGGACCAGAATAAAGAGCAAAAGCACAATTAAAAAAGAAGAGCAAAGATGGTGTAATTCAAGCAGATCTAAGACCTATTACAAAGCCATGTTGCTGTTGCTGTTGCTGTTGTTAGGTGCTGTCAAGCTGATTTTCAGCTCATAGTGACTCTGTGTGCAGAGCACAACTGCCCCATAGGGTTTTTTAGGCTGTAATTTTTATGGTAGCAAATTGTAAGTTCTTTTTCCCATGGATGAGTTCAAATTGCCAACATTTCGGTTATCAGCTGAGCAATTAACTGTTATGCTACCATAGGACTAAAAACTGCGTGGTATCTGTGCAGAACCATATAGATCAATGGAATATCATCAAACATAGAACCCAGAAACAGGTACATGGATGAGTGTAGAATTGTGTGAGTATAAGAATGGTTTGTCGAAAAACTTTATAGTGAAACAGAGACAGACAAATTGGATTCCTTCTTTGTACCACACACAAATTTACACTTGAATTATAAAATGAGAATAACGTTATCACTTGAAAATATAGAATGTCATCATTGGCAACTTGAGGTGGGAAGAATTTCTTAAACAAGATGCAGTAATCTTTGTGATATTTTCATACAGGAAAATATTGGATTTTACAACACTAAAATAAGAATTTCTGACAAGTGCTTGCCACCAATCTGAGAAATGAATGAGAAATAAACTTCTGTGGTGATAAGCCACTGAGATTTAGGATTTGTTTGCTACAGTTTTATAACAGCTATATATAGTTATATAACTGACAATGTTGTTGTTGTTGTTGTTGTGTGCCGTCGAGTCGGCCCCGACTCATAGCGACCCCTCCTTGGGTTTCCGAGGCAGTATCACTATGGAAGTAGGATTGCCCAACCTTCCTTCCGAGGAGTGGCTGGTGGGTTTGAACCGCCAGCCTTCTGGTGAGCAGTCAGGTGCCTTAGGCACTATGCTACCAGAGCTCCCATAACTGACAATACAACTAGTAAATAAAATGAGGGCTTGGCAAGAGGTTGGAGATTTTTGTTTGGACAAGAGAAATGTAATGTGTAATAGTGAAGTAAGGAGCCCTGTTGGTACAAAGGTTAAGTGCTCAGCTGCTAACTAAAACGTTCATGGTTGAAACCCATCAGCAGTTCTGCAGGAGAAAGACCTGTTGATCTGCTTCTGCAAAGATGATACAGCCTGGAAAACCTTATGGGCCAGTTCGATTTTGTCTAATGGTGTCAGTATGAGTCAAAGTCAACTCAGTGACACCTAACAAAAATAGGAGTGAAATGGTGGATCAATATTTAGGATTTTAATTAAAATTGTGTATGTTACTCTTCTAGAAATAGTAGGAGATAATGAAAATTTTTTCATAGAGACATTCTAAGAGTTAGGCATAAAATCTGCACCCTAGTTGATGAAGTACTCCAGAGTGACCACTGTATTTATTCTCATTAGAATGTAAAACCCTTGAGGGTCGAGTTTTGTCAGTTTTCTTCTCCTCTGTATCCCCAGTTGCACTCACTAATACAGAACGACTGGGTGGGTATTAAGTACTCAGATTGTAGCCAGCCTGAACAAAGATGAGCTATTAGGCAAAGAACACCCAATCTGGAAGACTTAGTGGGGAAAAAAAAATCTCAGGAATTATTTTTATATTGATTACATATTACAATATGTATTGGATTAAAAAAAAAA
>NW_006921729.1:634248-646049 GCF_000298275.1 Orycteropus afer afer | reverse complement strand
GGGTTTGAACCACCAGCCTTCTGGTTAGCAGTCAAATGCCTTAGGCACTATGCCACCAGAACTCCTGCATTGGATACATTTGGTCTCAAAAATATTCAATGTATAATCAGTTTAAAAAATGTTATTGAAGTATTTTACTTTTTATTTTCCCAATAAATCTTCCAAATCGGGTGTGCTTTACTTTAGAGCTTTGGATAGATTTGGATGATTTGGTTCACCCCCACTTGTCTGTCAGTTTGTCATACTGTGGTGAAACACAAATTGAAGAGTAACAGCATCACATTCATCAACAAAAAGAATATTTCAAGATTTTTCCTGAAGTACAATGCTGTCATGACAGGATAATATCCACACGCCTACAAGGAAGACCAGTTAATACTGCTACTATTCAAATTTAAATACCAATCACTAAAGCCAAAGATAAAGAAATTGCAGATTTCTACCAACTTCTGCAGTCTGAAATTGATTAAACATGCAATCAAGGTGCATTGCCAATTACTGCTGATTGGAATGCAAGAGTTGGAAACAAAAAAGAAACACTGGTAGCTGGAAAATATGGTTTGGTGATGGAAATGACATTGGAGATCATATGACAGAATCTTGTGCTACTGATGACTTATTCATTGCAAATTCCTTTCTTCAACAACATAAAGGGCTACTATATTGGTGGACCTCACCAGGTAGAATATACAGAAATCAAATTGACTACATCTGTGGAATGAGACAATGGAGAAACTGAAAATCTAGTCAGAACAAGGCCAGGGGCCGACTGTGGGACCATCAGTTGTCATATGCAAGTTTAAGTTGAACTGAAGAAATTTAAAAAAAGTCCACAAGAGGCAAAATATGACCTTGAGTATGTCTCACCTGAATTTGGAGACCAGAAGAATACATCTGATGCACTGAACACCAATGACCAGATGAGTTATGGGAGGACATCATACATGAATAAAGCGAAAGGTCATTAAAAAGACCAAGATGAATGTCAGAAGAGACTCGGAAACTTACTCTTGTACAGAAAGTAGCTTAAGTGAATGGAAGAAATGATGAAGTAAAAGATCTGAACAGAAGGTTTCAAAGTGCAGCTTGAGGAGACAAAGTAAAGTATTACAATGAAATGTGCAAAGACCTGGAGTTAGAAATTCAAATAGGAAGAACACATTAAAGATTTCTCAAGCTGAAAGAACTGAAGACAAAATTCAAGCCTTGAATAGCAATATTGAAAGATTCTATGGGAAAAAATGAATGATGTAGGAAGCATCAAAAGAAGATGGAAGTAATACACAGAGTCACTGTACCAAAAAGAATTGTTTGATATTCACCTATTTTAGGAGGGAGCATATGATCAATAACCAGTGGTATTGAAGGAAGAAGTCCAAGCTGCACTGAAGGAATTGGTGAAAAACAAGACTCCAGGTATTGACAGAATGTTCATTGAGCTGTTTCAACAAATGGATGCAATGATGGAAGGTATCATTTCTTTATGCCAAGAAATTTGAGAAATAGCTACCTCGCCAACCATCTGGAAGAGACCCATATTTGTGTCCATTCCAAAGAAAGGTGATCCAACAGAATGTGGAAATTATCAAATTATCAAATAATATCATTATATTATCATATAATGTCATTAATATCATACACAAGCAAAATTTTGCTGAAAATAATTAAAAAAAAGTTGCAGCATTACATCAACAGGGAACTTTCAGCAATTTACACTGGATTCAGAAGAGGATGTGGAAGGAGGGATATCATTATTTATGTCAAATGGATCTTGGATAAAGCAAAGAATACCAGAAAGATGTTTATTGTGCAAAGACAGTTGACTGTGTGGTTCATAACAAATTATGGATGACAGTGCAAAGTGTGGGAATTCCAGAACACTTGATTGCTCATGAGGAACCTGTACATAAACAAAGAGGCAGTCATTGAAACAGAACAAAGGGATACTGCATGGTTTAAAATTAATAAAGATGTGTGCCAGGGTTGTATATTTTCACCATATTTATTCAGTGTGTATGCTAAGCAAATAATCCAAGAAGCTGGACTATATGAAGAAGAACATGACATTAGGATTGGAGGAAGACTCATTAACAACCTGTGATACATAGATGACACAACCTTGCTTGCTGAAAGTGAAGAAAACTTGAAGCACTTATTGATCAAAGACTACAGCCTCCAGTATGGATTGCACCTCAACATAAAAACAGAGATGCTCATACCTGGGCCAATAAAGATATTGTGATAAGCAGAGAAAAGATTGAAGTTGTCAAGGATTTCATTTTACTTGGATCCACAATCAACACCCATGGAAGGAGCAGTCAAGAAATCAGATGTACTGCACTGGGCAAATTTGCTGCAAAAGACCACTGTAAAGTGTTAAAAAGCAAAGATGTCACTTTGAAGATTAAGGTGCACCTGACCCAAGCCACTGTGTTTTCAATTGCCTCCTATGCATGTGAAAGCTTGACAATGAATAAGGAAGACCACAGAAGAATTGATGAAGATAAATTGTGGTGTTGGTGAAGATTATTAAATGTACCATGGACTGCTAGAGGAGTGAACAAATTTGTGTTGGATGAAGTAAATTGGAAAGTTCCTTAGAAGGAAGGATGGTGAGACTTATACTTTGGGCATATTATCAGGAGGGACCTCCCTTGAGAAGGATATCATGCTTGATAAAGTGGAGGGTCAGGGAAAAAGAGGAAGACTCTCAATGAAATGGATTGACACAGTGGCTGCAACAATGGGCTCAACATAGCAATGATTGTGAGGATGGTGCAGGACCAGGATGTGTTTTGTTCTGTTGTACACAGGGTGGCTATGAGTCGGAACCAATTTGATGGACTTAACAAAAACATTGGTTCAATAATGTGCATTATTAAAAAATGAATTTCAGCTGTTTTCTTTTTGCTTTTATTAATGTGGTGACTAGAAAATCTAAGATTACACATGTGGTTCACATTATATTTTACTTGACGGTGCCTGCCTAGAATAATGGCTAGTATACTGAAGGTGCTATAAATGTTGGAAAAAGAATGAATGAGTGAATTTGTTTACAGGACTATTTTAATCAGCAAATTAATTCATTTTTGACTTCCACTGTTCAGTCTTTATTATCTGAATATGTTCCACCAACTGAGAAAAGGGTAACATTAGAAAAACTCAATTCACTACCGTGGAGTCAGATCCGACTCATAGCCATCCCTCCTTGGGTTTCTGAGGTGGTATCACTACAGAAGTAGATTGCCCAACCTTCCTTCTGAGGAGTGTCTGGTGGGTTTGAACCGCCAGACTTTTGGTTAGCAGTCCAATGCCTTAGGCACTACACTACCAGAGCTCCAACTGAGTAGTTTCCATAGAAAGAGGAACTGTGAACAAAGCATGATATTTGGAAACACCTTTTATTTACTGAACAGTTACTGTGTCTCTGCATTCATTCTCCCATTAAACACACATTTTAACCCTATGATGAAATCCTTAAGTGGAACAAATTGTTGAGCACTCAGCTGTTAACTGAATGTTTAGAGGTTTGAGTTCACCCAGAGGCACTTCAGAAGAAAATCTGGTCAATCTACTTCCAAAAATTCAGCCATTGCAAACTCCATGGAACACAGTTTTTCTTGGACACACATGGTGTTGCCATGAGCTCAAATCAACTTGATGTCAACTAGTATATAACCAACCCTACGAACAATTTTTACCCCCACTTATATATGACAACGTGAGGAGCTGAGTGGTCAAGGTCATGCTGCTAGTGAGTGGCAAAGCCAGGGTTTTATCCTGTTCATTCTACCAAACCAGACATTTTAAGTCGCCCTAATCTGAGCCACTCCTTGGAAGGAAGGTTGGGCAATCCTACTTCTGTAGTGATACCACCTTGGAAACCCAAGGAAGTGTCGCTATGAGTCGGGGCCGACTCGACGGCAAACAACAACAACAACAATCTGAACATAATCCTCCATCCACACGCTCTGTGTTTAAGCCAGAATTGATAATTAGGGTGCATCTTTTAACCTCCTAGCCTTCGTTCCTTCTTCTCGTCTGAGAGCACTATCTCACTGTTTCAGAGAGCCACTTACAATGTCAGAATTTGTCACAATTGGAATTTATTTATTTGTTTGTTTCATGCCTATGCCCCTATTGAAATGTGAACTCCATGAAGGCAAGGAGGTTGTCTCTCTTGTTCACTGTGGAGATCTCAGCAATTAAGTCTTGAAATGTCTAGTCCACAGAAAGTGTTCAACCAATATTTGCTTCTGGATCAATGAAGATGCCTCCTTCTTTGCAAGCAGAACAAACTGCTCTTTGAGTCTACAAATAATGTATTACTGTTTTTATTTAAATTTGCATCATATTATAGTTAGCTGTCTTTTTGTGTGTCTCTGTGCCCCAATCAACTTGGTATCCTCTTCTAAAGAAGTTCTCAGCCTTTTTCGCTCCCTTACAGTGTTAGTGTTATATGTTACTGGCAGGGCAGATTCTGTTAGTTCCTTTTTCAACTTCTAGTTCACACCTCATTTTTTCTTACAAAACCTCAGTTTTGCTTGGAGCAGCCATATATCCAGCCTTCCTTACAACTGGAAATGGCCATTATGACACAATTCTGTCCAGTCAAATGTGTACCCAATGTAGATTCCTCCAGAAAGTTTTGCTTTCCTGACAAAAGAGGGAAGGCTTGGCTAGTTCTCCATATCTCTGTCCTTCTTGTCCAGAAGGTTGATATGATGTCTGAAGCTACAGCAGCCCCCTTGCTATTAATGATGTGATAAGCAAGAGGATATAAGCCAACAGGCAAAGGGTGACAGAGAAATAGTGCAATGGCATTGCTAAGCAGCTGGACCAAGGCTAGTGTTCTGGTTACCTAGTGCTGCTCTGACAAGAGTATACCACAAATGGGATGGCCTTAACAAACAGGAGTTTATTCTCTTACAGTTTGGAGGCTTTGAGTCCAAATTCAAAGTGCCAGGCTCTAGGGACTGGGTAAAAGCCCCTCAGCTTTGGGCTTCAGCTCTGCCTCCAGCTCCCGGCCCACTGAAGCTAGAGGCTTTTCTTCTTGGCTGCTGAGGCTGCCAAGCCCAAGATTGACAAGTAAAAAGGCACAGTCCAGATGTTACCAAACTACATGGCAGGCCACTAATTCAAGTCCATTGTAAGTCCCAAGGTCGGCAGAACATGGCAGGCTGCTGAACAATAACATGACTACATATAGGGTTCAAGGTGCCATAAGCTAGAGACCATTCCCAAAGCTGCTGCTTATATATGGGAAGCAGACCACATACCCAAAGGCAGCTACTCAGCTGCTCACAGTAGATTCTACCATGGAGTTGATTACCAGTCTCATCATGGGGAATACTACATCCAGCTGCCCAGCCACTCAACCAGGCCTAGCCAAGTTGACACAAAAACATAACCCCCACAGCTAGCAACCTTTTCCTTCCAGCTTCTTGCTATTTAAGTAAAACAAAGCTATATTTGTTTAAATTTTTCTAAGTTATGTGTTCTTATTTTTAGGCAAAATCATCTTTGACTTGTATGGCTGACATCTTGAACTGGTACAGCCTATATATATTATACTCCCATGGGCATTGCACATTTTTTGACAAACAGAAAGTATTCTTGCAGGAAGCAAAGCCCTGTAAAATTTTGAAATATAAGGAAACCGAGGGTCAGGCTAACTGACTACCCACAGTCATACTGATAATAAACAATAGAGTTGGGAATCAAATTCATCTCTCTCAGAACTTTAAAATCCATGCTTATGCCTGCCTGTGTTGCCTCATTAGGGTGTGTGTGCTGTCTACAGAGCCCATATTCCTTGGCCTAATGGGGATATAGGGAAATCTTTTTTTTTTCCCCTCATTGCTCTTCAAAGACCTTCTCTTGAGGAAACATCCTTTTCTGGGTTTAGCTGCCATGGTCTCATCTTCTATGATGGAGATACAATTTTGTTGGCAAAATAGCTTCACTGGGTATGTCTTTCTCTCTCCTCCTTCCTTCCTTCTTTCCTTCTCATTTTCCCTCCCTCTCTCCTTCTTTCTTCTTTCCTTCTTAAAGCTTGTGGAAATATATACAATAGAATAAACACCAGTTCAAACATTTCTACATGTAAAATTAAGTGCCATTGGTTACTTTCTTTGGGTTTTGCCACCTTTTTCAACAACGATTTCCAAATGATTTCATCATCATTAACACAAACTAACTGCCTTTTAAACTTCTCATCTATCCAGTTAAATTGCTGTCAATTTGACCATATAGAGATAATTTTTTAAAAGACTATAATGCTTACTGCATACATTCTTTTCTAATTGGGTAAGCTATTATTTGATTCAACAATGACTTCAAGGGACAGTTTCAGTTCAAGGTTCAATGATTTCCCTGGGTAGTTCTTTAAAAGCCACTTGAGAACATCACCCACCAGTACGCTTTGATCCCTGTCACTCTTCCAACATCAGGAGCTCAGTAGGACTGGAGGAAACAAAGAAAGAGAGGAGATGGCAAAGGCTAAGGTCATACAGGACCTCCTAGGCCTTGGTAAGAACTTGGGGTTCAGTCTATGTGTAATAGAATGTTTTTGCTAGACTTTGAGTAATCTATATATTAAAAGGAATACTCTGGCTTATATGTGGAGAAATGACAAGCACTTCTGTAGCCAGATGATAACTCGAGCCACAGCACTGCAGTGGAATTTGTAGGAAGTGGTTGTGTTGTGTTCTGTACATATTTTGAAATTAGAATCAACAGGACATCTTAGAGGATTGGATGTGGGGTGTGAGGAAAAGAAAACAACCAAAGATGAGTCCAAGTTTTTTGGCTTGAGCAATTACCTTTGGAGGGGCTAAGATGAAGGATAGTGGGGAAAAGTATGTCTGGTGGAGATAGGGGATGGATACTGGGCAATTATTTATTTATTTGTATTTTTAACTAAACAACTCACTGCCCTTGAGTTGATTCCAACTCATAGGGACCCCCTTTGGGTTTCCGAGGTGGTAAATCTTTATGGAAATAGATTGCCCAGTCTTTCTTCCATGAAGTGGCTGTTGGGTTTGAACCTCCAACCTTCTGGTTATAGTCAAATAGCTTAGGGATTATGCTACCAGACCTCCTTATTTTTATTTTAGGGGAACAATCGTTTTTGATGGGTTAGTTTTGAGATAAGTATTACACATCTGTGTGAAAATATTGTGTAAATAGTGTTATAGTCCCAAACATCATGCCAAACTGTTTTTATGAAACGGAGGCCAGATGGCAAGGCACCAGAGTGAACTGTATGGGTTATGAGACATGTTTGAAGATGGTGACAAAGCTCAATTAGTAACTATAAACAAACATCCTATGATTTTAGCTCTTAAAACTCAATTTGCAGCTAAGCTCATCAATATGTGTCCAGAAAAACGGGTATGTTTATTTGTTTGGTTAATTGTCCCAGTCTGAGATAATGTCTGATTCTATTTTAATGCAGACAACAAAGAGAACTACTCTCCATTAAGATTTTTTCCAAAACAAACAAAAAGTACACAAATAGACACATACAAATGTTTTCATCATGCAGCACAGCAATGGAATCAGTGGCAAAGAGCTCTGGGAAACCGATTGACCTACATGGTCAAAATGGGTCCAAATCCTGATTTTGATTGCTATTAGCTTTAATAATCTCTTTATGAATAAACTATGTAGACTGTTGCGATAATTTGTAGCAATAATTCCCATAAAGCTCTTAACACTGTCAAAGGACTTTATACCAATCCTATAAATATTAGCTATTATTACTCATATTCACAGAAACATTTAATGTAAGCACACATAACCCTCTCAACACACATGACTCACAACCTTGTATGTATCTGTGCACCTATGTGCATGCACACACACACACAAATAAATCTATGTATATAGTATACACATGCATGCAGACAGATCCTGCCTCAAATATTCATATTCCCTCACTGCCTGTCTTGTCTGTCCTAGCACTTGATAATACTCTCCTTCAATGCTTTTCAAGAATGACAGGGTTATTTTCATTTTCTTCTAAGAGCTGGCTGTTACTACATCTGCCATGGCTCACAGTTGTCCTCTTAAATGAGTGACAAATGCCCCAGCAACTCACTTTCTCTAAAAATAGATCACCCTATATGATATTTAGCTTCAATTTTCATTTCTATATATCTTAAAAAGAAAATAAAACTTCTTTTGTTTTTAGGGACTTATTGCTAATCTGGGAGCTCTGATAGCATAGTGCCTAAGGTACTTGACTGCTAACCAGAAGGCTGGCGGTTCAAACCCACCAGCCACTCCTCAGAAGGAAGGTTGGACAATCCACTTCTGTAGTGATACTGCCTCGGAAACCCAAAGAGGGGTGGCTATGAGTCGGGTCCGACTCGACGACATATAACAACAACACAACAACATTGCTAATCTATCACAAGCAATGTGGGTCAATGAAAACAAATAAATCTTCTCTCAGGTTTTGCAAAATGCCCTAGTTTTGCCTCATCTCTTTATCGTATTTATAGAAAACAGAAATGTAAGGCTGACAGATTTCTCCAGACAGTGTCACTTGAATTTTCATCCTATTTTACTTTATGGAGCCATTTACTTAGAGTATTTTACTTTGATAATTTAATGCATGACTTGCCTTCAATATTTATTCCTCAACAGGCATGTGAATGAATTGAGAGGATATTAAGACATTTTTCAAATCATAGTCACTATGTAGAATCACATGAAATGCTTAGTTCTACAAGTCAACTAAATTGTTGATGGACTTGATTCCCCAAGACTTCATTCAGCTTTCTGGGTGAAAGACCACTCAGTTCACATGCCAGAATGCATATTAATACCAAAACAAAACAAAACAAACAATCATAAAACAAAAACAAAACAAAACCCACCAAAAACCAAAATAACAATTATAAAAAATATCACTTAGAATGTATCCTATATCGGGAACAAAAACAGTGTGGGCTTGGTGATATTGGAGACTGTGCTTGAATTCTATTTACCTACTAACAACTTTGAGATGAATAAGCCAACTAAATTCTGGTCTGGAAAATTCTGTTAAATTGATTTGGATTGGAAAGTGGTATTCAGCCAAGGTCTTAAAAATAAAATCATTAGAGAGAATCTAAAATGCTGGACTAAGCAGATAAACTATCCAGACCATCTACAAAAACAGACTTGAAAAAACAAGTAAAAGGGCAAAAGATGATAATCTTGGAACCCAGAACTTCAGAGGAAAAGATACAGAAGTAGATCAAATACTGATGAGAAGAAGAGAGTGAATGAAAATAGTGAACAAGGAGCAGTAGCACAGCATGGCCATTTTGAATCATTGTAAGCAGCATTCCAATTTGAGCAGGAAACAGGCAACTGGTGCCACTTGCCTGGGACTGCACCAGAACCCACATAGGTGATCGGGTGACCAGAAAGCTGTGACCTCCCCCCTCACCTGGCACAACATGATAGTGACCAGAAGCGTAGCTCCCTCTACCTCCACCCACCTGGCGGCCAATCAAACTTCCCCCTTTTCCAGTGCTGTGCTTTTCCTTTATCTTTCTGCTTAGTTCTTCCCACCCTATCCCCCTTTTTCTTCCTCTTCCCTTGCCCTTTTTCATTTTTCTTCTATTTTTTTGATTCCAAAGAGTGAGCATCCCTCCTATGGTGCCCTCATGGTTAGCAGTATCCATCCTCACCCCTCACTTGTTGGAGACGTGTACTTCTGTGAAGTAAGTCCTGCATCCCCATGTAGCTGTGTTTGGTGGCTGGCACTTTTGATCATGAGACACCATCAAAAGGAATAACTCACATGTGTTTGGAATGTCAGAACAGGAAGAGACAAAAAAAAAAAAAAAAAAACTAGAGAACTGTTGATTTGTTGGAAGAAAACTTCCCTAATATCATGAAAAATGAGAAGATATATATTCAATAAGTTTAATGAACCCCAAATAGGATAGATTCTCCCCACCCAAAAAAAAAGAAACACCAAGACATATCATAATCAAACTTTCCAAAATCAAAGACAAAGAAAGAATCCTGAAAGTAGCTTGGTAAAAATGAAGAGTCACCTACAAAGAATAGCCAATAAGACTAAGCTCTGACTTCTTGGCAGAAATCATGCAGGCAAGAAGGCAACGTCATGATACATAGTCCTCAAAGGAAAAAAAAAAAAGCCAACAAATAATTATATATCCAGCAAAACTGTCCCTTAAATATGATGGTAAATTTAGGATAATCCTAGATAAATGGAAATTAAGGAAATTTGTAAAAACTAGACCAACCTTACAAGAAATTCTAAAGGAAGTCCTTCTCACAGAGAGCCAAAAGGAAAACAAGAGAATGAATCACCCAGATTAGAAGTTGATTCTTTGAAAGGATTAATAAAATTGATAAACTACTGGCAAATTTAACAACAAAAAAGAAGGAAAAGATGCAAATCACAGGAACAAGAAATGAAATAGGCTATGTCACAGCAGACCCTACTGAAATCAAAAGGCTAATAACAGAATGTTATGAAGAAATGTACTCCAACAAATTTGAAAACCTAGAAGAAAGGGACAAATTTCTAGATACACACTACCTATCCCAACTAACACAAATTTGAACAGACCCATAACCAAAGAAGAGATTGAATAAGACATTAAAAAACAAAACAAAACAAAACAAAAAAACTCCTGACAAAAAAAAAAAGTCCTTACCCAGATGGCTTCACTGGCATATTCTACCAAATATTCAGAGAAGATACCAATTCTACTCAAACTATTCTGGAATACAGAAAATGATGGAGTAATCTCAAACTCATTGTATGAAGCAAGCATAACACTGACAACAAACCAAGAATGACATCATTAAAAAAGAAAATGATAGATCAATATCCCTTATAAATATTGATGCAAAAATTCTCAAGAAAATATGAGCCACCAGAATTCAACAAAATATCAAACAGATAACATTTCATGACCAAGTGGCATTTTCATACCAAGTATGCAAGAATGATTCAACATTAGAAAAACCATCAACATAATGTACTATATAAATAAAACAAAGGAGAAAAATGTATGACCCTATCAATTGATGCAGAAAAGGCATTTGACAAAATTGAACACCTATTCTTGATGAAAATGCTCAGCAAAATAGGAACAGAAGAGAAATTCCTCAAGGACATACACACAAAACTAATGGCCAACATTACTCTCAATGGAGAGAGACTGAAAATATTCCTGTTGCAAATGGGAATTAGATAAGGAAGTCCTTTTTCCTCATTCCTATTCAATATTTTATTGGAAGTCTAGCCAGAGCAATACAGCAGGAAAAGGAGATAAAAGTCATCCAAATTGGCAAAGAAGAAGTAAAATTATCTCTATTTGCAGATGATATAACCCTATACATAAAACCCTAGAGAATCAATGAGAAAACTACTGTAACTAAAAGAAAGATTCAGCAAAGTGGCAAGGTATAAGATCAAAATAAAAAATCAGAAGAATTGCTCTACACTAACAAGGAGAATTCTGAAAAGGAAATCAAGAAAACAGTATCATTTACAATAACTGCCCAAAAGATGAAGTACTTAGGAATAAATCTAAGCAGACACAAAAGCCTTATACAAAGAAAACTATAGAACACTATTACCAGAAACCAAAAGAAACCTATGTAAATGTAAGAATATGTAAATGGAAGAATGTGCCATGCTCATAGATAGGATGACTTAACATTGTGAAAATATCAATACTACCCAAAGTAATCTAAAAATACAATACAACCCCAAGCCCGGATTCCATTATCATTCTTTAAAGAGATGGAAAACTAAT
>NW_006921729.1:628637-633812 GCF_000298275.1 Orycteropus afer afer | reverse complement strand
TCTCTTTAACAAATGGGGCTGGCAAAACTGGATATCCATTTGGAGAAAAACAAAACAATATCCATAACTCTCACCATAAAAAAACAAACTCAAGATGGATCAAAAACCTAACTATAAAATCTAAAACTATATAGGTCATCAAAGAAAAACTATGGGAAAACTTAAAGGCCCTAATACATGGCATAAATACACTATAAAATGTAACTAAAAATGCACAAACAGCAGAGGACAAACACCTGTGACCTAAAAATTAAGCATTTTTGCACATAAAAAGACTTCACTGAAAGGGTAAAAGGAGAACCTACAGACTGGGAAAAATTTTTCAGCAACCACATATTGCACAAGGGATTTCGTTCTAAAATTTATAGAACATTTCAATACCTCAACAACAAAAAGGCAAACGATCCAGTTAAAAAATCCAGAGGACATGAACACACACTTCAGCAAATAAGACATCCATAAATAATGAATAATAAACATATGAAGAAATTCTCATGATAATGAGCTATTAGAGAGATGCAAATGAAAAAACAATGAGATATCATCTTATCTCAGCATTGACAGCAAAGTTCAAATAAAAAGAAAACAACAAATGCTGGTGAGGGTATGGAGAGATTGGAACGTTCATACATTGCTGATGTAAAATGTTGCAACCACTGTGGAAAATGGCACAGTGCTGCCTTAAAAAGTTGGAAATAGAAGTACCTTATGATCCAGCAATACCACTATTAGGTACATATCCTAGACAAATAAAAGCCATGACATGAACACATATATGCACACCCATGTTCATCACCTCATTATTCACAATAGCAAAAAGATGGAAACAACCTAACTCTCCATCAAAAGATGAATGGATAAACAAACTATGGTACTTTCACACAATGCTATGTTAAAGAATAACAATGAATCTGTGAAACCTCTCGTTACATGGATGAACCTAGAGGGCATTATGCTGAGTGAAATTAGTCAATCACAAAAGGACAAATATTGTATGAGACCACTACCATTAAAAAGTCAAGAGAAGGCTTACCCACAGAGTCATTCTTTGAAGGTTACCAAGGATTGGAGAGGAAGGCAGGGTAATCCATTAACTAGAGGATAGACACCTATTAAGTTGGGTGAATGGAAAGGCAATATACAGTAAGGGGAAGGTCAGCACAAAATGACAAAGGCAGAGGAAGACATTGGGAGGAGCACAAGAGTTAAAGGCAACTAAGTTAAATATTTTGGTAATGTTGTCAGAAGGGACTGGTCCCTGGAGAAAGATATCATGCTTGGGAAAGTAGAAGGTCAGCCAAAGACGAGAAGACCCCAAACAAGATGGATTGACCCAATGGCTGTGAGGATGGCGCAGGGCTGAGCAATGTTTTGTTCTGCTGGTACATAGGGTCACTATGAGTCAGAGCCAACTCAACAGCACCTAGCAACAACAACAACAAGGGAAATACTATCACACACACAATCCTGCAGTAACAATAAAAACAATAAGGGGTCACAATTGGAGGTCCTGGATAAAGTAGGAGAAAAATGTGGAACAAACTCAAAATCATAAGAAAGACCAGGCTTACTGGTCTGATAAGAGTCCAGTGGAACCCCTGAAACTATATCTCTTAGACATCCTTCAAGTCTGTACCTGAACTCACATCCCTGACTCAACTTTCAGCCAAACAATAGCAGCTTGCCTATAAGGTGAACAATAATATTTGGAGGTATGTACTCATTAGTACAATCAATCATATGAGATCTAAAGGATAACATTTGCCCAGGGATAAAGTTAAGAAGCCCAGAAGGGATAGGAAAGGAGAAAGAGAAATGGTAAACACAGGGAGGAAGTGGGAAGAGTGCTATTATGTTGTGGGGATTGCCGTGAATACCACAAAACAAAATGTGTATGAATTGTTGAATGGAAAACCAATTTGCTATATAAAAGTACAATAATAATAATAGTAATAAAATAACACAAAATAATAAAATAATTAATAGTTGCTCCACTGTCTGTCATTGGCACTGTTGTCATTTGCCATTAAGTTAATTTCAATAAATGGCAACCTCATGTTTGCAGAGAAGAACAGCTACATAGGGTTTTCAAGGCTGCGACCTTTTGGAAGCAGATTGCCAAGGCCTGTCTTCTGAAGTGCTTCTGGGTAGATTTGAACTGCCAGCCTTCCAGCTAGTGTTAGAGTGCTTAATCATTTGTGTCACCCAGGGACTCCATCAATGGCATCTTTAGTCTGGATTTTCAAACTGCAGAGCACTGATTCTTGAATACAATAGAAAATACTTCATACTTCTATTAATATATTTCAGTAAAATCAGGGGCTGCATTTTGCAAATTTCATACTGTGACCTTGACATCACTTCCTGGCTAGAGACAGCTTCTGCTTTTTTATTTTTTTTAATTGTGATTTGGGTGAAAGTTTACAGAGCAAATTCACTTTCCATACAGCAGTTCACATACGCTTTGTCTTATGACATTGACTATAATTTACCCCCATGCAAAATCTCCCCTCCCACTTCCTCCTGATAGTTACCTCTTTCCCGTGTCCATCCTTCCATGCACTCCTGCCCCCTGAACTGTCTTCCTGTGCATAAACAGCCCTTCTTTTTCTCATGATTGTTCTCTCCAAGGAGTGTATCTACCTCAGGTAAATGTTCAACTCATATGCCTATCTTTTATTTGGCTGGAAGCCACAGGTGTGGATTCAATTCCAGACCTGAAGGGCAGCTAGGGGCCATAGTCTCAGTGGTTCCACCAGGCTCTATCAGACCAGAAAACCTGCTTCCCCCCCACATTTTTTTTCCAAATGATTTTGAGTTTAGTTCCACATTGTTCTCCCACTCTATCCAGGATCTCCTACATAGATCCCCCTCTGAGTGGTTGACAGTGGTGCCAGGCACCATCTAGGTCTTCTGGTCTCATAGTCATATAGGCAGTGGATCGCATGGTGTATCAGTTGCTAGGACTAATTACTTCCATGAATCTTTGGTTTTGTTCATTCTTCTTTGCTCTGGATGAGGAGAGACCCATTGTTGCATCTAGATGGCTGCTTGCAAGCTTTTAAGATCCCAGTCACTACTCGCCAAAGTAGGATATGGAACATTGTTTTGTGCAGTATATTATGCCAATTGAGCTTGATGTCCCCTGCGACTATGGTCCTGAGCCCACAGGTTTAACTACTCAGAAGCAGCTTCTTTTGAAATCCTTCTATTCATCATCATCATCATCATCAATGTTTCCAACTATAGTATAATGTAAAGAAACAATATTCCTTTGTACTAGTTCATTGTGTTCTGCAATGGAAGCCATAATTTAAGAACAACATTCACACACACATACACACATACATATTTAGGTGCTTATAACTATAAGTGTCAGGAAACTCAGATTCAACCTGACTTAAACAATAAGGATATCGTCTCATATAACAAGAGTTTCTAATACAGGAGACTGCAGAGATGATTAATTCAGCAGCAGAATGACATCACCAAGGAATCAAGTTCTTTCTTTCACAGTCAAAAATGGTTGCCTGTTTGCAAATATAGGCAGTCCCTGGGTTACAAATGAGATCTGTCCCTGACAGTATCTTTAAGAATTTGTAGGTGAGTCAGAATAGGTGTACGGGTTCTTATTTAGCCATCTTTTAGCACAAGATAGGAGCTCTAGTGGTGTAGTGGTTAAGGCATTTGGCTGCTAACCAATATGTCTGTGGTTTGAACCCACCAGCCACACCACAGAAGAAAGATGAGGCAGTCTGCTTCTGTAAAGATTTATAGACTTGGAAACCCAATGGGGGTTGCTATGAATTGGAATCCACTTGATAGCAGTGAGTTTGGATTTTTGTTGTTTGTTTGTTTTAGTGCAAGAAAAGGCTCAATGCCTTTTCAATGATTTAAAAGCTGCAAGTGTAGCAAGTGAAGGTGGTTGTGATGAAGAATTTGTTTTAAGTAAAGGTTGGTTCAATCATTTCAAAGTGAGTGCAAATTTACATAACATTAAAGGGCAAGTACAGTTTGTAAGTTGGACATTCATACCCCAGGGACTGTTTGTATTCAGAAGGAGAATAGTGTGGTATCTTCTCTTGTGTTTGCTCTTATCAGGTGGTATAGCTTCCCAAGAAGCTCCCCAGACTTCCCTCAGGTTGTATTGGCCAGAAATGTAAAGCATATCCATCCTAAACCAATCACTAGCAAGGAGATTAGCTTAGACCAATCAGGGTTTGCCTCTTAGGTGCTGGGGCTGAGACAAGTGTTTTCTGAATAATAGAGTCATATAGAAAAGGGTGGGTACCAGAACAATAATAGGATTGTATTAGAAAAGAGAAAGATGAGTAAATGCTTATGGGATAGGCAACCAACAGTGTCAGGATACAGAGGTCCCTGTTGGAGAATGACTAGATTAGTGATATGAAAAGAGGAAGATGGAGAGGAAGGGAAGGGAGAAGGAAAAGAGGAAGAAGAAGAGAAATAAATTCTTAGGGGAGCAGGAAGACAAGCCTTGCACAATCCACTCCCATAGAATATGGGCAAGGCCTGTGAGTATGATGGGATAGTTACTCCCATGATTAGTTTACATGACAAAGGTGATGCATAGTCACAGATGATTATGTTATGTTATATAAGACTCCATCCTAGGAGATTTGGATGAGACTGTCCTGTTGGCCTTGAAGAAGCAGGATTCCATGCTGTGAGAAGGGGCCATGTGGCAAGGACGTGAGTGTGGCCTCTAGCTGCTGAAAACATCCCTGGATGGCAGCTAGCAAGAAAACAGCCCATACAGCTACAAGGAAATAAATTCCTGTCATAAGCAGTGAGCTTGGAAGAGGACCGCAATTTTCACATGAGGTTACAGCCCTGGTAAACACCACTATTTCATCCTGGTGAGATCCTAAGTAGAGAAGTCAGCTAATAGGTACCCAGATTCCTGACCCACAGAAATTGTGAAAAAATAAATTTGTGTTGTTTCCAGTGGCTAAATTTGCGGTAATTTGTTACATACCAACTACTTGTGGTTGTTGTTGTTAAGTGCCGTCAAGTCGTTTCTGACTCATAGTGACCCCATGCACAGCAGAATGAAACACTGCCCGATCCCACACCAGCCCCACAATCCCTGCTATACTTGAGCCCATCATTGCAGCCACCATGTTGATCCATCTCGTTGGGGCCTCCCCCTCT
>NW_006921729.1:616643-625507 GCF_000298275.1 Orycteropus afer afer | reverse complement strand
TCTTCTCTCTGGCTTCTTGGCTTTTAATCCCCTTTCTCCTGCTCTTCTGGTCTGCTGCTTTGGGCATCCCTGAGTTGTCTTTCCTCACCTGTATCCCTGGGGCTGACTGCTCTTCTGTCCGGGTTCCTGGCTTTTAATCCCCTTTCTCCTGCTCTTCCTGCCTGCTGCTTTGGGTGTCCCTGAGTTGTCTCTCCTCACCTGTAACCATGGGGCTGACTGCTCTTCTGTCCGGGTTCCTGGCTTTTATCCCCTTTCTCCTGCTCAACTACTAGAAAACTAATATACGCACTTTGGACTGTTGGGTGAGTGAGAAATAAGTTTTCTCTTTGGATTAAGCCATTTAACTCTGGAGTTCATAGCAGATAGTATTACCTTAACTTACCTTAAATACAATGGCATTAATAATGATGTTAATGTAAAGCCAGTAACCAAGCAATCAACCAACCAGCTGCCACCAAGTTAATTCTGATCATGACAACCCTATGTGTTTCAGAATAGAACTGTTCTTCACAGGGTTTTTGGTGGCTATGATCTTTTGGAAGTAGACTGCCAAGCCTTTCTTCCAAGGCATTTCTGGGTGGATTCAGACCTCCAACCTTTCACTTAGTACATAAGACTTTACCTGTTTGCACCATCCAGGCAGTTAAACCAAACCAAAACTAAATTCACTGCTGTTGAGTCGATTTTGACTCATAGCGACCCCTCCGTGGGTTTCTAAGACAGTATCTCTATGGAAGATTGCCCAGCCTTCCTTCTGAGGAGTGGCTGGTGGGTTTGAATCACCAGCCTCTGGTTCTCAGTAAAATGCCCTAGGCACTACGCCACCAGAGCTCCCTCCAGGCAGTTAAGGCCCCATCAAATGTGCAGGAACAATCTCCTCTGGAAATCTTGTTGTGAAGAAGGGCTCCTGGGGTTGGCCTGCAAATTTCTTGCTGGCAAATTTCAGGCATGGCTGTACCTACTAATGAAATGGAATTCTGAACAACTATGATTGATTAGTAGTCACCTCCCACAAATTACAGCACTTCTCATTTGTGGCATCTAGCTTGTTGCAATTAATTATAATCTGGGCCACACAGATATAGAATGATAACCTCTGAGAACAATCAGGACTGTGTATCACATTTATGTGGCAGGAAAGGTTTTGTATTTCCAACAGATTTCAAGGAACTTTATCAAAAGCACCACTAACATCTAGTTTACCCAAATAGGAAGCAGGACATAATCCAGCTTTTAGATGTCACACAACTTTTTTCTTAGACCCAATGGACCTCATTTAAGTGAACAGATAGTATGTATAAAGTACTGTGCTAGTAATCTATATAAGCTTTCTCATTCAATGTTTACCACAACCTTGAAAAAGAAGTAATGTCAATCTTATTTTATTGATGAAGAACCTGAGCCTTAGAAAGGTTAAACATTGTACTTGAGATCACAGATTTTGAATGGTGGAGCCAAGAATCAAACTCAGGTCCATGTGACTCATTCATCCATATATGAATTCATTTGTCATTCATTCAAAATTCAGTTTTTAGATATAAGTTATGGGATGTAATATAAGGTAGGAGCTCCCAGCCTCAAGGATTACAGACTGCAGAGCAGAGATCAAACAAATGTTTTCTATAAAGAGACAGATAGTAAATATTTTAGGATTTGAGGGACATATGCTTTCTGCTGCAAGTACTCAAATCTGTCATTTAAGTGTGGAAGCAGTTACAGGCAATATGTGAATGAATGGGTGTAGCTGTGTGCCAATAAAACTTTATTGACAAAAACAGATAGTTGGCTGGATTTGGCTCACAGATCATAGTTTGACAACCCTGGTATAGCGGGGAGACTGATATATTATAACACATCCTGATAAGTGCAGAGAGAGACACACATAGGAGCACAGAAAAGCACCATGCAGTGGAAGCTGTGGTGTGGATTACCCCCTCATCTCCCACTCCCCTGCTGCTGAAGGGTTGGCACTGTAGGCTCTCGGTAAAAGGAGCTGTCTCACCCAAGGTCAGATCTCCTGCCTGACTCCATTTGGAACAATGTTCATGGGCCATCTCAACTCCAGAGCTCTCCATGGAAATGGTTGAGATCTTTGCTGTAACTGCATTGGAGTTTAACATCTCCCTCTGACCACTCCATCCTTCCTTAATCCCTTTGCGGGCTTGTTCCCAAAGGGCACCTCTCAGTAAACTCTCTGTATGAAAATCTCCATCTTAGAGTTTGTGTCCAGCAACGCCGATCTAAGATAGGACCTTTAATCCAGCCTGCTGTGTGGGGAGAGGGGCTAAGTTGGGAAGAAAGTCTTCCTGAACAAAGCTGAATTTTTTAAGCTGAGTCTTAAAAAACTACTATGACTGTGCTAGTGGATGGGGCAAGAAATAGAGGGAAAAGTGGGAGAATCTGCTGATGTGAAGGAAGAGCAAGAAGAAACACATGATGTATTCATAGAACCATATGTACTTCATAGATGCCAGAGTATGATGTGTGCTTAAGGAATGAGCCAGATATGAGAGTTAGAAGGAGGCAATGGTAAAAAGATACAAGGTCTTGAAATAGCAAGGAGTAATTGCCTAGATTCAGCCCTGGGGGAACTTTTGCTCCATTTTCTGAACATAAGTAGTACCTAGAACAGTCTCCATTGGAGAGGGCTACAGAGAGTCAAGTGTCTTGGAGAGAGTTTGGCTTCAGTCAACCACCAGAAGGAGGAATAGAGAAGATGCTCAGAATATAAAGGAGTGTGGTTATCATGCTTCATTGCTCCAGAGGACACACAGAATACTAGAGGAATTGAGGAATCTGAGACAGTAAGTCAGGAGTAGCAAACTCAGATAAGAATACAGATGAAGCTAGAAGGGAGAGTGGGTGGCTGAGGAGCTTGCACCTGGGTTAAGCAAGGATGGCACTGAGGTGAGGCCTGCAGCTTGGTGTGAGTCTGCTCCCTCACTGATAAACCAGATGGGGCCTCAATCGGACATGAGGACATTGTAATTTTCATTGTCAGTGGCTTGGCACATGGGGCTGGGGCTTCACTGGGGCAGTTATAGTTAAATGCCAAGAGGGAGATGGGTCGAAATCTGGGGGTATGGAGAAGGAGATACAGCTGATCTGCTGGCATAGGATCTTCTCAAGCCCAACTAGACCTTTAATACACTTTCTTTGCTTTCCCATTTCATAGCTTTTAAAATAAAATATATATGATATGTAAAAATTTGAAAATATTATAGCTGTATTTATAATAAAGGAAATCACTTGATATCATTATGTTAGTAGTCTACACAGAAACAACAATTGGAAGCAATTTGTTGAGTATAATTTCTGAATAACTTTTTTCTTTTTATTATTCTTAAAGATTTTTATCTATGATTTATATACTTTTTGGATAACTAAATTATTCTATGAAAAAACAAAACAAATGTTCTGTGACTTGCTTTTTCCATGTCAGATGATAGGAATTTGCATAAATTTTTATTAATATTTTTCCATGCTACAAATAAAGTGTATTGTGTATTTAATCACAATAATGTTGGAAATTTGAGTCTGTTCTAATTTTTGCTATTACAAACATTACTGAAAAGAGCTTTGTGTGCACAGGTGGATTTAATAAGACTAATACAACAAAAACTAGTATTTGTGGGTGCTACCATGGATTGGGCACTTAGCTAAGTGCTTTATGTATGTTATACCACTTGTCACAATTACCTTTTGAAGTAACTTTCATTATGGTGAAACCTGATAGTAATACTACAGATGAAGACTGTAGCTTAGAGAGTTTATGTAACTCATTCTGAAAGGATGGCAGAATGAGCTTGCTAATTTTCATATAAAGAGTCCTGTTGGGATTTGTAAAGAATTCATTTGTATTTATATATTTATTTAGTGTGAATTGACATCTTTACAATATTGAGTCATCTCATCTAAAGAATGTATCATGTCTTTCCACTTTTTTAGATCTTCTTATTTGAACTGCTATAATGTTTCCATATTCCTAGGAGGAGCCCCATGTCCTTCAAGTTGGTTCCATTCACAGCGACCCTCTAGGACAGAGTAGCATTGCCCCATAAATCTTTATGGAAGGCTGTAAATCTTTATGGAAGCAGATTGCCTCATTTTTCTCCCATGGAACAGCTGGTGGGTTTAAACCACTGACTTTTTGGTTAGCAGCCAGATGACAACCACTGAGAGAGCTCTGGTTGCATAGTGCCAAGGCATTTGACTGCTAACCAGAAGGCTGGCAGTTCAAACCCACCAGCCACTCCTCGGAAGGAAGGTTGGGCAATCTACTTCCATAGTAATACAGCTTCGGAAACCTAAGGAGGGGTTGCTATGAGTCGGGTCCTATTCCATGGCAGTGGTTGCGTTTTTGCAGTTAGGTGTCTCATAATTGTTGCTCACTCACACATTCTCACTCACAACTCCCAGTTGTTGCTAGTGTAAATAAAATGAATGGATTTTGAGTGCTGTATTTTGAACTTCTAATATGAATATAGAACCACCACTCATCTGTCAGTTTGTTGTATTGTGGTGCCTTGCATGTTGCTGTGAGGCTGAAGGCTATTCCAGCAATATGTTGAATGCCAGCAGGATCCCCCATGATGGACAGGTATCAACAGAGCTTCCAGGCTGAGACAGCCTGGGAAGCAGGACAGGGCTATCTACTTCTGAAAGAACTGTCCACTGAAAACCTTATGAAAAGCAATGAAACACTGTCTGATATATTACTGTAAAACTTTACCAAGAGCCATGAAATACTGTCTGATACAGTGCCAGAAGAAGAACCCTTCAGGTTGGAAGGCACTCAAAATGCAACTGCGGAAGAGCTGTCTCCTCAATGTAGAGTCAACCTTAATGAAGTGAATGGAGTTAAACTTTTGGGACCTTCATGTGCTGATGGGGCACATCTCAAAATGGGAAGAAACAGCTGCAAACATTCAATACTAATCAGAGTGTGGAATGTATGAAGTATGAATCTAGGAAAATTGGAAGTTACCAAAAATGAAATGGAATGCATTAAGATCAATATCCTAGGCATTAATGAGCTGAAATGGACTGGTATTTGTCATTTTTAATCTGACAATCATATGGTCTACTATGCTAAGAATGACAAATTGAAGAGGAATGGCATCACATTCATAATCAAAAAGAACATTTCAAGATTTATCCTGAAGTACAATGCTGTCAGTGATAGGATAATATCCACATGCATACAAGGAAGACCAGTTACTGCTACTATTTATTCAAATTTACATACCAACCACCAAAGCAAAAAGAGGAAGAAGTTGACAATTTTTACCAACTCCTGCAGTATAAAATTGACAAACTTGCAATCAAGGTGGATTGATTATTGCTGGTGAAGGGAACATGAAAACTGGAGATGAAGAAACATTGGTAGTTGGAAAATATGACTTGGTGACAGAAATGATGCTGGAGATCACATGATAGAATTTTGCAAGACCAATGACTTATTTATTGCAAATACATTTTTTCAACAATATAACAGCAACTGTACACATGGACCTTACCAGATGGAATACAAAGAAATCAAATCAACTACATCTTTGGAAAGAGTTGATGGAGAAGTTCCATATCATCAGTCTAAACAAGGCCAGGAGCTGACTGACTGTGAAAGAGTCATATACAAGTTTAAGTTGAAGCTGAAGAAAATAAAATAAGTCCATGAGAGCCAAAATATAACTTTAAGTATTTTCCGCCTGAATTTAGAGGTCATCTGAAAAGTAGACTTGATGCACTGAACACCAATGACTGAAGACCAGATGAGTTGTGGGATGACATCAAGAGTATCATACATGAAGAAAGGAAAGGTCATTAAAAAGGCAGGAAAGAAAAGAAAGACCAAAACAGATGTCAGAAGAGACTCTGAAACTTGCTTTTAAAAGGAGAGTAACTAAAGTGAAAGGAAGAAATGTTGAAATAAAAAAGCTGAACAGAAGATTTCAAAGTAAAGTATTATAATGAAATGTGCAAATACCTGGAATTAGAAAACCAAAAGGGAAGAATGCACTTAGCATTTCTCAAACTGAAAGAATGGAAGAAGAAAAAAATACAAGCCTCTAATTGAAATACTGAAGAATTCTAAGGAGCTCTGGTGGCATAGTGCCTAAGGCACTTGACTGCTAACCAGAAGGCTGGTGGTTCAAACCCATCAGTCACTCCTCAGAAGAAAGACTGGACAATCTACTTCTGTAGAGATACTGCCTTGGAAACCCAAGGAGGGGTCCCTATGAGTTGGGACTGACTCTGTGGCAGTGAGTTTGGTTTGGTTTTGGTTTATGGGCAAAATATTCAATGATGCAGGAAGCAACAAATGAAGATGGAAGAAATACACAGTCATTGTACTGAAAAGAGTCGGTCAATGTTCAATCATTTTGGGAGGTAGCATATGATCAAGAACCAATGGTATTGAAGGAAGAAGTATAAAATGCACTGAAAGAACTGGTGAAAAATAAGGCTCCAGGAATTGACTGTACACCCATTGAGATGTTTCAACAAACAGATGCAGCTCTGAAGATGCTTACTTATCTATGTCAGGAAATTGGGAAGACAGCTATCTGGCCAACTGATTGGACTTGATCCACATTTGTGTCCATTCCAAAGAAATGTTATCCAACAGAATATGGAAATTATCAAACATTATTACTATGACATTCAAGTAAAATTATGCTGAAGATAACTCAAAAACAGTTCAGCAGTGTACTGACATGGTACTTCCAGAAATGCTAGCTGCATTCAGAAGAGTATGTGGAACAAGGGATATCATTTCTGATGGCATATGGATCTTAGCTGAAAGCAAAGAAAAGAAGAAAGATGTTTACCTGTGTTTTATTGATTATGAAAAACATTTGACTGTGTGGATCATACCAAACTATGGATATAACATTGAGAAGAATGGGAATTCCAGAACTTTAATTGTGCTCATGAGGAACCCGCATGTAGACCAAGAGGCTGTGGTTGGAACAGAACAAGAGAATATTGCATGGTTTAAAATCAGGAAGTGTGTGTATCAAGGTTGTATCCTTTCACCACACTTATTCAGTCCGTATGCTGAGCAAATAATCTGAGAAACTGGACTACATAAAGAAGTATGTGGCATCAGGATTGGAGGAAGATTCATTAACAACCTGCTACATGAAGATGATACAACCTTGCTTGCTGAGATTGAAGAGGACTTGAAGCACTTACTGATGAAAAACTAGTCTGCAGTATGGATTAGACCTCGACATAAGGAAAATGAATATCCTCACAACTGGACCAATAAACAAAATCACGATAAATGGAGAAAAGATTGAAGTTGTCAAAGATTTCATTTTACTTGGATACACAATCTACACTATGGAAGCAGCAGTCAAAGAACCAGATGTCATAGTGCACTGGGCAAATCTGCTACAATAGACCTCTTTAAAGTGTTGAAGAACAAAGATGTCTCTTTGAAGACTAAGGTTCACCTAACCCAAACCATTGCATTTTCAATCACCTCATATGCATGTGAAAGCTGAACAATGAGTAAGAAAGACTACAGAAATGATGTCTTTGAATTGTGGTGTTGGCAAAGAATACTGAAAATACCATGTAGTGCCAGAAGAATGAACAAGTCTATCCTGGGAGAAGTGTAGCCAGAATGCTCCCTAGAAGTGGGAATGGCCAGTCTTTGTCTCCCCTGCTTTGGTCATGTGGTCACAAGGTTCTAGTCCCTGGAAAAGGATATCATGCTTGGTAAAGTGGAGGGCCAGAGAAAAAGGGGAAGACCCTCAACAAGATGGATTCACAAAGTGGCTGCAATGATGGGCCCAAACACAGCAAGGATTGTGAGGATGGCGCAGGACAGGACACAGTTTCATTCTACTGCACACAGGGGCATCATGAATTGGAATCAACTCGATGGCACCTAACAATAACAACGTATAGAACTGTCTTATTAGTAATAAAAGTTTTAATTTATTATCTGAAACAGATAGACATTCATATCAACTACTAATAAAGCCATTTTGTCTTTTCATTTTCAATGTTTTTACTTTTTTATTTTTCCTGTCCTGTACCTTCCAAAACAGTGTTGAGTAACAGAGAGAATAGTAAGCTTCTTTGTCTGATTCCTTACTTGAAGGCAACTTAAGATTCACTGCCTCATAGGCTGGTTGCTGCATTTTTCTGGTAGAAATTCTTTTTTTAAAATGCATTTTATTGAAATATAATTTATATACAGTGAAATACACAAAACTAAAGTGACATGGATCAATGCATTTTTTTTTGCAGTGTTCCCTCCCCTCCCCACCCCTTGTCACCAACAAAGAAAGTTTCCCTCTATAAATAAACCTTTCCTTGACCCTCCACAGCAATGAACTAATACTATATTTGTCCTTCTGTGATTAACTTATTTCACTCAGCATAATGTCCTCCAAGTTCACCCATATTGTGCGGTGTTTTGCAGGATCGATATTATTCTTTAGTGCTGCATAGCATTCCAGCATGTGTATGTACCATAGTTTGGTCATCCACTCTTCTGCTGATGGCATGTAGGTTGTTTCCATCTTTTTGCTATTGTAAATAGTGCTGTGATGAACATGAGCTGCATGTATCTGTTCCTATCCTGGCTCTCACCTCTCTAGGATATATACCTGGTAATGGGATTGCTGGGTCAAATGGTATCTCCAATTCCAACTTTCTAAGGTATTGCCATATTGCTTTCCACAGTGGTTGTGTCACTTCACAGTCACACAAGCAGTGTATGGGAGTCCCAATCTCTCCACATCCCCACCAGCATTTGTTATTTTCTGTCTCATTGAACCTTGCCATCAGTGCTGGGGTGAGACGATATATCTCATTGTCATTTTGATTTACATCTCTCTGATGGC
>NW_006921729.1:608428-615713 GCF_000298275.1 Orycteropus afer afer | reverse complement strand
AATTCTTGGTTGGAAATTTTTCTCTTTCAGTGTTTTATGTATACCATCCCACTGTCTTCTTGCCTGCATGGTTTCTGTTGAGAAATAGAGATTAGTCTTATTGGTTGCCCCTTATAGGTAACTTTTCGTTTTTCCCATGATGCTCTCATGATTCTTTCTTGTCTTTGGTTTTGGTGAGTTTGATGATGATATGTCTTGGTGTTTTTCTTTTGAGGTCTATCTTGTTTGGGGTTTGTTAGACTTCCTGAATGGATATATTCTCATCTTTCATCGTATCAGGGAAGTTCTCCTCCAACAAATCTTGGACAATTTTCTCAGTGGTTTTATTTTTCTCTTCTTGTTCTGGAATTCTAGTGGCATGTAAGTTATTTCTTTTGATGGTACCCCACATGAACCTTAGGCTTTCTTCATTTTCTTTTGATCTTTTTTCTAACTGATCTCTTTCCAAAGAAGTATTCAGGTATTTTTCTTCAATCTCATTAATTCTGTCTTCCATTGCATCTATTCTACTCCTTTGCCCTTTCAATGTGTTATCTATTTCTGACAATTTAGTATTAATCTTCCAGATTTCTATCTGTAGATTCTGAATCATTTCTAATTTTTCATTTATTTTGTCATTTTGTTCTTGTATTTTTCATCCAAAATTCTTCTAGGGATGTGTCTGTGTTTTCCTTGATCTGTCTCTCAATCCTTTGAAGATACTTAAATATAATTCTTTTGAATTCCTTATCAGGGAGTTCCAATGCTGCATCTTCCTCAGGGATGTATTTTGGGTCTGTATCTTGGTCCCTTGTTTCTCCTGTTTTATCTTGCTTCTTTGTGTGGACTGTGATGCTCTGTTGTCTCTGTGGCATTGTGACACTTTTGTGTTTATATTTAATTGGTGATTATATGTTGGAGTGACTTGCCCACAATTTTCATTTTCTTTGTTTTGTTTGTATGTTATCTATACAGGCAGGGTACTGTGCTGTGCTCCTCTATTCACTAGTGGAGAGCACTTGTACACTCACCACCTGTCTCCTTTTCTGTTGTCAGCCTGTCATATGTCTTTGCCGACCCTGGCAAACAGAGCCTGTTCTTAGGTCTCTGGAATCTGAATGAGAATGCTATCACTTTAAAATCCAAAATGGTTGCCACTTGTAAAGATTCAAAATGGCTGTGCCCTCGGTCACTTTAAATATCCAAAATGGCTGCCACTTGTATCAAAATGGCCGTGCCCTTGGTCACTATGAATATCCAAAATGGCTGCCACGCGTAAATAATCAAAATGGCTGCACCCTCCAGACAGCAGAATGTCCACAGGTCAGGTTGTCTCCCTTGCTGTTTCCCTTCCTAGTCAGAGGCCACCAGAGCAGTTGTCCCTGCAGCCCTTGGGACCAGGACTGATCTTTAGGTCAATTCTCAGGTCCCAACACCACTTGGAAATATTCAGGCTGTTGGTCCGTCAGAGTAGATGACAGTCTATAGCTCCCACATCTCTGTATTCACTGTTTTCATTCAGGTTTTCCACTAGTTGGTGCCTAATCCACTTCTGTATAGTTCCTTTCAAAGTTCATGGTTCCAGGATTATCTTCTGTATCTCTGTCAACTGGTTTTTCTTTTCTTTGTTGAAGAGGGTCTGTTTCGCTTATCTGCCTATTCCTCCATCTTACTGGAAGTCTTTTCCTGGTAGATACTCTTCAACAAGAAAATGAGTCCTAGCATACCAGGAATCCTTTCTGAAAATCAGGAATTCTGATTGATTCTGTATCAGTGGAGTTGTAAGATTTTTCTACTGTTTTGAATTAAAGTAGGGAATTCCATACATTGGTTTATGTTGTATTGTTCTTGCTTTAATGGGGCACATTTTTCTTGGTTATGAGAAATTAATTTCTTAATAGACATATATTTTTTAATATTCTGTTGGTGCTCCTTTGCTAATGCTTTATTCAGAACTTAATTTCCTTCTATTCTCTTTAGGGAGACTTTCTTTTTCAGAGTCATCCTAATGACTTGATATTGGATTCTAGGTTCAATAAACATCTCCCTCAGAATTTGAAACCATGGCACACTTAACTTCTATCAGTCAATTATCCCTCTGCATCTCATTATGAGAAGGCCAACTTTTTTAACTTAAAGAGTATTTTAGGATTTTTTCTTTATCCTTGTAGTTTAGAAATAGCATCATGATTCTGCTAATTTATATGCATAGTTCTTTCCATTTCATTTTTCATGTAGCATTTTTACATTTTTGCTTTTCCTGCTTGGCACTTACTGGGTTCTTTAAATTCAATTTTCTTCTATTTCTTTTGTATATATTTTCAAATTTCAATTTTTTTTTCTTTTTGTTTCCATTTTAGCTGTTCTCTTCTAATGGAGGTGACTGGTTGTTCTCTTGTTTCTATTTCCCGTATCTTTTGACCTTTCTCTTATAAACTGCCTATCTTTTGCTTTGTGTTTTGGGAGGTTTTCTTACTCTATGATCCATTTACTAATTTATTCTTCAGAATTGTCCATTCTATTTATCAGGCCTTTTATTAATTTTCTCTTTCATTTTAGCAATCTTAATAATCTTAATTTTTTAGAAAAAGTGCACTCCTTTAAAAAAAAAATACAGAACTACAGAAAACTTTTGATTTAGAATACTTCCCGAATCTTTCTGAAGTAATGCAACTTACTGTTGGAAAGTTTTTAAGGCTAGTCATATTCCTTGTGTTATCTCTCCCTTTTGTCTAGGTCAATTTGCTTTATGCTTCCTGTCCTTCACTGTCATGCTGTAGTTGTCTCTTCATATGTATGGGTAAAGAGCTAGCTTGTTCAGTATAGGCAGCTGGGGTGGGTTTCCTGTGCAGCTAAGCCTATCTGAATAGACTGCTCTCCTGAGTCAGTCTGGACTAGGCACACTAGTAGATAGCCTTTACTTTAGTATATGTGGAAGTAGACCAAAATGGCAGGAAGGAGACCCACTCAAGTGTCATGGTATAGAGAACTTCACTCTGAAAGTTGAATGCTTTCATGTGTTTTATTCCTGGGTAGAAAAGCCACCTTTTATGTTCATCATCACCACCATTTTCTTATAGTTATAATTTCAAACCCACCAGCCAATCCTTGGAAGGAAGATTGGGCAATCTACTTCTGTAAAGATACCGCCTTGGAAACCCAAGAAGGGGTCGAATCGTTATGAGTTGAATTGACTCGATTGTAGTGAGTGAGAGAGTAAGCTTCTAGCTCCTCATCTGTAAACTGGGCATGCAAATAGGATCTGTTTGGCAGGTTGTTGAGAGGATTAAGTAAGTCCTGTAAAATGGTAATATGATAGTTGGAGCTGTGTGTCAACTTGGCTGGACTAAAATTCTGTGTGGTTTAAGCAGTTGTGATGTGGTTATTCCCATGATGGGATCAGATGTATATGTTTTGAACAGCCAATCCACTGAAAGGGAGTTTCCCTAGGGGTGTGGCCTGGTTCCAGTATATTTATGGACATCCTGGGAAAAGAGACACTCCTCTGTGGATCGGGATTCTGTTGTGCTGCCTACAACTGTCCGTGAGTGAACAATACACCATTCAGCCTGGAAATCTTGGATTCATCATTCGTTGGAGTCAATAGCCAGTATACTGCCTGCCAACCTTAGCTCCTCAGCCCCTGCAGCTGTGTGAGTCGGGAAAAGCCTCCCGCTTGACGTTTGATCAAAGAACTTGGGACTTGCCGGCTTCTATAAGTGTGTAAGCCATTTTCCTAAGATAAATTTCTCTTTCTCTACATATATAAGCTTTGTTGGTTTTGTTTCTCTAGAGAACCCAGTCTAACACAGGTACATAGTAATAGGTCAGTACATGTTATCTTTCCTCCTTCCTCCCTGCCCTCTTTCTTTTCCTCCCCTCCTCCCCTTTCATGCTTGTTTGCCTCCTGTGTTTCCACATTTATTAGCAGCATTAGTGTCAGCATTGTTGTTGTTGTTGTTGTTATGTGCTGTCGAGTCAGACCCCTCCTTGGGTTTCCAAGGCAGTATCACTATGGAAGTAGATTGCTCCACCTTCCGAGGAGTGGCTGGTGGGTTTGAACTGCCAGCCTTCTGGTTAGCAGTCAAGTACTTTAGACACTATGCTACCAGAGCTCCCAGTGTCAGCATTAGTGTTAGTAATATGGGTACAGTGGTGGTTCAGTGGTATAAACCTCGCCTTCCCATGCAGGAGACTTGAGTTTGATTCCTAGCCAATACACTTCATGCACAACCACCACCCATCTGTCAATGGAAGTTTTCATGTTGCTATGATGTTGAACAGGTTTAGTGGAGTTTCCAGACTAAGACAAACTAGGAAGAAAGGCCTGGTGATCTACTTACAAAAGTCAGCCAATGGGAACCTATAGATCTCAATGGTCAGATTGTCATCTGATCACAGGGATGGTGTAGGAACAGGCTGTGTTTCATTTTGTGGTACATGGAGTCATCATGAGTTAGGAGCTGACTTGACAGATGCTAACAGCAACAACATTAGTATTAAATTGGGATCTGGATCATTTTAAAAAATACATTTTATTGAAATATAATTTATGTACACAAATACACAAAACTAAAGTGACATGGGTCAGTGCTTTTTTTTTTTTTTTTTAATTATTGAATGTTTACTATTTGTTTGGCCTTGCAGGGAATACAATTTGAAAACAGATGTAAGTGCTGTCACTACAAACCATTCTATATCAAGAATGTGAAATCTGGGAGTGTGGCTATAGAAAAGCTTTTTTTTAAAAAAAAAAAAAAAACAGGGACTTGTGAGCCTCAGAAATTGATACAAATCTAAGTATATACAGTTATCTGTCATGTGGCCATGGGCAACTTGCTTTACTTTCCTGAGGCTTGACCTCCACAGTTTCCTCAAGTATACACTGAGGATTAATTGAAACGATGTACATAGATCACCTTGCCCTTAGCAAGGCCTCAGGAAATATTCATCCCCTCTCCCTTCTCCTGCCCTTCCTCTGAAACACTCTGTATGGGAGTCTTGCTGCAGGGCTAGCTTCACAGGCATGCCACCTGTAGAATGGGAACCCACACTTAGACAGCACATTGTTTAATGCTCTGCTGGCACTGCTTGAGATTTCTTGTTTGAACAAGGAGCCCTGCATTTTCATTTTGCACTGAATTCCACAAATTACATAGCTGGCTCTATCTCACTGTGACACAATTCACTGAAGAATCCACAGTTCTGCTTTCCCAGTTGGCGGAAGAGGCAGGTTCCAGGAGCCTGAAGTCAGCAGCTGAGGAGTCCTGGGCTGTCCATAGATAGCTGCTGCTCTCACAGCATCGACCTACTCAGGTTCCCAAACCAGGTAATGCAGGTTTGTTGGGTCCCCTGTAGTATTTCTGACTATAGCTCCAATTTGACATACTTGTTATTTTCTATCCAGGTCCTTAAGGCAGCTTTCTGAAAGGTTTTGGAAGTAATGCAACTTACTGCCTTTTCGTTAATGACTTTTAAAGGAATGAACATTTTTCTGAGCACAAGGATTCCTCTAGGAATATGCTTGAAAAAGTTGGCTCATCCTGTGGATGGACTACAGAGTGTCTTCAAATGCGAAATCTCTGCATGGTATAGCTGGAGGTTCCCTCTTGCCTTCTTCATGACTTCACTTGGCCATATGCTTCTTTATTTCAAGATGGGTTGGAACTGGTTGGTAAAAGCCATATGACTCCAAAATTTAGGAATAGAAACCTTTTTAGATGTTTGACTCTCTGGTTCTTTTAAAATGAACACAAAAGTTTGGAGGTTTGAGCAAGTTTCAGACACATGAAGCTAACCTCCTTTGCTCTTTGAATCTACAAGTTGGAGAAGTAGAAATGAGGTGTACAAGGGAGGGAGAAGCTGGGCCAACCTATTGTGGTCCTGACATCTCCCTCCTTGCCAGTTGATTTAATTCCGGCCATCTGCGGGTGAGAGAGGCTACATCCAGAGAACTTATACACTAAGGGAATGTCTCTAGACTCTCTTGGACCAAGAGAACACTTGTGTGTAATTATTGCAAAAGCAATAAATTAATAGCACAGGTATCACATGCATAGATAGATACCTGTATGGCAGTGTTTATCACAGTGCGATGTCTGTACCAAGAGGTCAGTATCACTAAACCCTTGTTAGAACTGAAAAATAAATACCTAGCAGATCAGAAACTCTCATTGCAGGGCCCAGCAATTACTTTTTTAACAGGCCCTCTAAGTGGCTGTGATCATGCTGAAGTTTGCAACTAACTGATCTATGGCATACTTTGAAGGTCATCACAGGCCTCCCAATTCAACATATTTGTGTAATTGGTCCATCATGTGGTTTTGGGGTGTAGTGCTTGCTGAGTAACTGGGAGAATAACTCAAACTCTCTGGTCCTAAATTTCCTTAAGTCTAATATCATAGAATTGTCTGTGATCACTTTCAATGTTCCTTCCACATTATATTTTCTATGAATTCAGACTCAAAATGATCTATAACACTCAAACAGTTACATAATACCTGGTCAAATGATCATTTAACAGTACCTCACTGTCATTGAGTCAATTCGACTCATAGCGACCCCTCCTTGGGATTCCGAAGAGGTATCTCTGTGGAAGTAGATTGCCCAGCCTTCCTTCCGAGAAGTGGCTGGTGGGTTTGAACTGCCAGCCTTCTGGTTAGGAGTCAGATGTCTTAGGCACGGCGCCGCCAGAGTAGGTGAGCAATTATTATCACCTTTATAGTTATCTAGGAGTTCTGGTAGCATAGTGCCTAAGGAAAGAATGGCTTTAACAAACAGATATGTATTCTCTCACAGTTTAGGAGCTAGAAGTCCAAATTCAGGGTGCCAACTCCAGGGAAAGACTTCCTCTCTGTGTTAACTCTGGCTGAAGGTCCTTGTTTCCTTTCAACACCTGTGGGCCCAGTGTTCCTAAGAGATCTACATGAATCTTGGCATCAATCTTCCCCTGGGTCCACGAGGTTCTCAGACTAGGGACTCTGTATCCAAAGGACATGCTCCACTCCCAGCTCTTGGTGGTAATGAGGTTCCTCTTCTCTGCTTCCTTCTCTCTCCCTTAATCTCTTATAAGAAGATAAAAAATGATGCAGGCCACATCCCAAGGAAACTCCCCTTATGCTGGATCAGGGCTATGCCCTAATCAAAGGTTTTTGCATCCCACCCTAACCAATCCCCTTACAACTGATAGCCTGATCATATCAGATCACATCATGGGGATGATTACATCCTTACATAACTGCCAAATTATATCATTACATAATTGCCAAACCACTGAGAATCAGGGTGTACCCAAGTCGATACATAT
>NW_006921729.1:596302-607658 GCF_000298275.1 Orycteropus afer afer | reverse complement strand
TCCTACTTCCGTAGTGATACTGCCTCAGAAACCCAAGGAGGGGTCGCTATGAGTCGGGGCCGACTCGACGGCACATAACAACAACAACAACAAACCCATGTCTCAGGCTCTATTTCTATAGCCCTCATAGGTTGAGGACTAGGGCATTAATAAAAAACAGAAACTTAACACTAATACCTTATGAAGCTACAGCAATTGACATGTAGAAATCAGGCTTCCTCAAAGTCAGACCTATCTGACTTGATGTTGTGACTCTGTTTCTGCCTTTTCTTCCCCCACCCCCAATCTTCATAGATGGCACTAGAATAGTCTTATTACAAAGCTCATAGACTGGCAGGTGACATTTTAGTCCAACCATGAAGAAATTAGGTCAAAGATGCTGCTCTCTTCATGAGCCACTATCTGTTCCACAGCTGTTGGGATGAGTCTTCCCTCTCATAGTCCAGAAGTGAGGAAGCAGGTGCATGGACTCAGAGAGCCAGATTTGTGTCTTTGTGCAGCTGGCCAACCAGAAATGGATAAAACTTTCATGTGAAGGTCCACTTAATAGCCAGAGAGGGTGCTGCCATGATGCCAGATAGGTTGGCATTTTGCTTTTGGCTCCAGATTTGTAAGTGTAAAATACTTCCCATCATCAACACTGATTTATTATATTATAAATTGGACTACCAGATGCAAAAGTCACCCTATAGGCAGTCTATGAAAGAAATGTTGCCAGAATGATCTTAACTGCAAGAGTAAATGAACAAATCACATGGGAAATGATGTGTATTGTTTCCTCAAACAAGTTCATAAAACCCATAAAATTCTAGAGTTCTTGGGTGATCAGAATCGGATTGAAGTTATTCTTGCTGGCAGGAAGATCATTTACGGTCATTAAACATCTGCACATTTGAGAAGCTTCCATCTGTTGAGCTGTGGTCTGACATGAAGTCTCCCAATTTTACATTGTGTTCTCTTTCATATAGTCATTGGAAGAACCATAATCTTTGTGTTTTAATTTTGTAAGCTGAATTATTTTGCTTTTTTTTTTCTCATGTCACTTACTCATGGAACATTCATTTTAGCCTTTTTTCATGTATAGGCTATATCTTTGAATAGTACATAGAGCTCAATGTAGCATTTAAAAGTAACCTACTCAGTAGAAAGTGACTATAATGAAACATTATATTTGATAATTCTATTTTTAAATGTTAATTGGAAGGTCAGATCCATTAGGGGTGATCATCAGCAAACTGATAACACCTCAAGCATCTAGTAAAACGCATTTAAAAAGAGTGATACCAGAAGTTTCAGATTAATCAATTAGTCTTTTTCCTTCTGAACAATTTATTGTGGTTTGAGTGAACATTTATACAGCACATTAGTTTCCCATTCAAAAAATATACACTTTTTTTTTCTTGGTAATATTTGTTGCATTCTCTTCAATGTAATGTCATCCTTCCCACTTCTGGCCTGTGTTCCCTGTTTCCAAAAATTAGTAAATATCAAATCTATCAGGAAATCAGGTTCTAACAAACAGATTTATAGAAAACACAGCCAAAAACTGGGGTATAAGGGAAGGTCTGATTAACAACCAGCTGTTATTGTTTGTTAGGTGCCATCAAGTCATCTCCAACTAATAGCGACCCTATGCACAGCCCGGTCCTGAGCCAGCTCCTTGATACTTGCTATACTTGAGCCCATTGCTGCTGCCACAATGTCAATCCATCTCGTTGAGGGCCTTCCCCTCTTTTGTTGACCCTCCACCTTACCACGCATGACACCCCTCTCCAGGGAATGGTCCCTTCTGGCAACATGACCAAAGTATGTGAGATGAAGTCTGGCCATTCTCACATCTAAGGAGCATTCTGGCTGCACTTCCTCCAGGACAGACCTGTTAGTTCTTTTAGTAGTCCATGGTACTTTCAGCATTCTTTGCCAACATCACAGCTCAAAAGCATCAATTCTTCTTCGGTCTTCTTTATTCATTGTCCAGCTCTCACATGCATATGAGGCGATTGAAAATACCATGGCTTGTGCCAGGTGCACTTAATCTCTGCTCTTCAGCACTGGAAAAAGGTCCTTTTCAGCTGATTTGCCCAGTGCTATACATCGTCTGATGTCCCGACTACTGCTTCCATTGGCATCAATTATAAAACCAAGTAATGTGAAGTCTTTGACAATTTCAGTCTTTTCTCCATTTATTGTAATGTTGGTTATAGGACCAGTTGTGAAGATTTTTGTTTTCTTTATATTCTTATATTGAGATGTAATCCATACTGAAGACTGTATTCTTCAATCTTCATCAGTAAGTGCTTCAAGTAAGTGCTTCTCCTCACTTTCAGCAAGCAAAGTTGTGTTGTCAGTGTATTGCAGGTTGTTAATGATTCTTCCTCCAATCCTAATGCCATGTTCTTCTTCATGTAGTCCAGCTCCTTGGATTATTTGCTCAGCATACAGATTGAATAAGTATGGTGAAAGGATACAACCCTGACTCACTCCCTTCTTGATTTTAAACCATGCAGTGTTCCCTTGTTCTGTTCAAATGACAGCCTCCTGGTATATGTACACGTTCCTCATGAGGACAATTAAGTGTTCGTGAATTCCTATTCTTCTCAATTTTATCCACAATTTGTTATGATCCACACAATCAAATGCTTTTGCACAGTCAATAAAACACAAGTGAACATTTTTCTGGTATTCTTTGCTTTGAGCCAAGATCCATCTGACATCAGCAATGATATCCCCCATTCCATGTCCTCTTCTGAATCCAGCTGGCATTTCTGGAAGTTCTCTGTCAATATACTGCTACAATCATTTTTGAATTATCTTCAGTAAGATTTTACTTGCATGTAATATTAATGATATTGTTTGATAATTTTCATATTGTGTGGTATCACGTTTCTTTGGAATGGGTACAAATATGGATCTCTTCCACTCAGTTGGCCAGGTAGCTGTCTTCCAAATCTCTTGACATAACTGAGTGAGTGCCTCTAGCAGGGCATCCGTTTATTGAAACATCTCAGTGGGTATTCCATCAATTCCTGGAGCCTTGTTCTTTGCCAGTTCTTTCAGTGCAGCTTCAACTTCTTCATTCAGTACCATTGGTTCTTGAACATATGCCACCTCCTGAAATGGATGAAGATCGATCAGTTCTTTTTGGTACAGTGACTCTGTGTATTCCTTCCATCTTCTTTTGATGCTTCCTGCATCGTTCAATATTTTGCCCATAGAATCTTTCAATATAACAACTTGAGGCTTAATTTTTTCCCTCAGTTCTTTCAGCTTGAGATATGCTGAGTGTATTCTTCCCTTTTAGTTTTCTAACTCCAGGTCTTTGTACATTTCATTATAGTAATTGGCTTTGTCTCCTCCAGCTGCTCTTTGAAATCTTCTCTTCAGCTCTTTTATCTTGTCATTTCTTCCATTTCCTTTAGCTATCTTCACTCAAGGAGCAAGTTTCAGAGTCTCTTCTGACATTCATTTTGGCCTTTCCTTTCTTTCTTGTATTTTTAATGATCTCTTGCTTTTTTCATGGATGATGTTCTTGATGTCATCCCGCAATTCTTCTGGTTTTTGGTCATTGGTGTTCAATGCATCAAATCTGTTCTTTAGATGGTCTCTAAATTCAGGAGGGATATATTCAAGGTCATATTTTGGCTCTTGTGGACTTGTTTTAATTGTCTTCAACTTCAAGTTGAACTTGCACATGAGCAGTTGATGGTCTGTTCCAGAAGCAGCTCCTGGGCTCTTTTTGGCTGAAGATATTGAGCTTCTCCATCTCCTCTTGCTACAGATGTAGTCAATCTGATTCCTGTGTACTCCATCTGGTGAAGTCCACATGTATAGTCACCATTTGTGTTGTTGTTAAAAAGGTATTTGCAATGAATAAGTCATTGGTCTTGCAAAATTCTATCATGCGATCTCCAGTGTTATTTCTGTCACCAATGCCAAATTTTCCAGCCACCAGTGATTCTTCCTTGTATCCAATGTTTGCATTCCAACCACCAGTGATAAACAATACGCCTTGATTGCATGTTTGGTCAATTTCAGACTGCAGAAGTTGATAAAAATTTTCAATTTCCTCATCATTGGCTTTGTTTCCTTGGGTCAGAAGGCACTCATTTGTTTGGATATATAATTTTTTTTAAGTGTCTAGTCTGGTTGTTGATTAACTAGACACTAAATAAAAAACCAAAAAAGAAAAAAAAAATAAAACAAAAAAAACACACCAAAAAACATAAACCCAGAACTCTTTGTTTACTTCTCTATGGTCCATTAGGTTCAGAATTTATTTTGCTTTATATGACATGAGATTCCAACTGATTTGATTATTTCTTTTCCAATATAAAAGCAAATTAAAGATGCAAGTTAGAAGCCTCAAAGCAGACTGAGTACTCTAAGTAGTCTGTGTGGGAGGAGATAGAAAAAGGTAAGAATCAGGCAAGAAGTAGGAGAGCACAGCATGATAGGGCTATTTAGTGCAAGGAAAAGATGGTCTTACATGCAAAAAGTTTGATAACTGGGGTTCAAAATGGTGATCTTGAGTGATTAGGAAAAGAAATTTACAAAAACAGTAACTTGCAACTCTGTTATTATATTTTAATGAAATTCCATTTAGTATACTCTGCTTGTGAAAGCAAGGGAATGAGAAGAAGATTATAGAAGGATTTAGAAGCATAATTCCCAACAGAGAAATGCCTGGCGCACAAAAGGACACATTCTCCACGTTAGGAAGTCTAGTCTCTCCAGGATGACTCCTTTCCATAAGACTCCTTAGCTGATAAGGTTTCCCTGTACTTCTCTGAGATGGAAAGAGTTTATTTCCCCCAAAAAAGAGAACTACAAGAAAACATTTATGGAAAAATGCAGTAACTAATTTTGCATAGTAGTAATTATGTCTTATCAGAAAACTGTCCCTAGCATTTTTCAATCATAAATCTGATTTAAAAGATTTGTTGCATTCATTATCACCTGCTCTTTATTGTTATTTTTTCAATGTTAAATTGTTTTCCCAAGTAATCTCATCTCAAGTTTCTTAAAAGAAGTCAATAGGAAACTATAGTTCAATGAACAGAGACAAAATTCATAATTAAGTTTTTATTTTTATATCTATGTCATATAGTCTAAGAGTCTCATTAAACTTATTAAATTACAGGATAGGGACTTCCTTTGTAACTTTAGAAGAGGATTAATTGGGGCAGGGGCAACTGATCACTGCCAAAAGTATGATCAGAGAGTTTTTGCTATTGTAGAAAAAAAATATTATTATTTCTCAGAAAGACTCCCTGACTAATGGAAAGTATTCTAATTCAAGTTCTTTCTACTTGACCATCACCTGCATTTTAATTTTGTGAAGTGATGGCCCATGTACATGGGAGCAAAGAATTGAAGAATCTTCTTGTTCGATGGCTCTGGCTCTTGTTGCCATATTCTTGCCATGGGGAGATTTGGATGTAGACTACCAAGACCAACAATTAATCCTTATGACTAAGCTTTGTCTCATAACCTGCATGGACTAAGCAACATAGAAGAGAAGAACTTCAGTAAACAGTTGAGGCTCATAGTCTTAATTGCCCATGACTTTATTTGTACCTCATTTCATCCTGCTTCTTATCTTCACTGCTATCATTAGCTCTTTTGCTCTCTTGCTTTCTTATTACCACCCTTTGGAATTTTCCTTGTCTCAATGTTTTTGACTCTGATTCTGGGCTCTCTATTCAATTATTCTGGCCATCCTCTCTGTTTGAATATCCTTATTTCCAGATAAGGATTCTCCTGGTTGAACCCAGCCTCTAGTCCTCATGCAGTCTCTGCGAAGGTGGGTCCCTGAGTAGGAACCAGACACTTTTCCTTGTCTTTGAAGTTCCTCTCATGTCTAATCTTTTCTCCTTCTTCCCAATTTCCCTCTGTCAACATCTTAAGGCTAGATTCCTTACTTCTTTGGCTTTAAGTTCTTCCTATGGCAATCCTTCTTTCACCTCACTGTTATAACATTAATTATTTTGACCCTTAAAATATAAATCCTCTTATTTTGACCCTTAAAATATAAATCCCTCTGCTCAGCTTCCAAGGTCTACATCTGATCGCTTCAATTTTCTTGGCTGTTTCTCCCCAGTATGCAATTCTGCAACCAATTGCAAAATGCAAAGTCCAACCAATTACATTGATTCCATCTTTGCAAAGTTATCCATAAATTTAAGTTCATGTTAAATCTTCTTGAGGTTTACTGTGACTACTACCAATTTAGGTTTGCTTAGGGCTTCGTAGATAAAACAGGGTTTTGGCACCCTCATCCCTTTTTAATCCTCTCATTAACCCCTTGTAGGAGCCATTTTTGGTTCTTAGCTTTGTCTCATATCTCATAGCATTCATAAAAAACTCCTGTTTATTCTACCTTCAAAATATATCCTAAAACTTACCATTTCTTACATCTTTCACTACTGATATCCTGGTCTAAGACATTGTTCTTTGTAATCTAACTGCTAAATGTCTAACTGGTCCCTTATTTCCATTCTAGGTCTGCCATAGTCACACTTCATGGAGTAGCCAGAGTAATCTCTGTACGATTATAAATCACATCCAATATTCTCAAATCATCCCTCTCTCTGACTCTCTCCAAAGGCTTTATCTCTCATTTAGAATAAAACCCACATTTTTTAGCATGACTGATAAAGTCCATAGGATCTAGCCAATACTGCCCATTAGAATGTTCCACAATGACGGAAATTCCCATAATCTGTGATGGCCAGTACAGTAGCTGTAAGCCACATGTGCTCACTGAGTACTTGAAATGTGGCTAATGTGACTGGAATTTTTAATTCTAATTAATTAATATTAAAATAGTCATATGTGGCTAATTGTCATCTTATTAGACAATGCAGATTTAGCCCTTGCCTTACTCTTTGGACTCACTCTCTCTGATTTTTTTCCTCTTGTTCATTAAGCAATAAGCACTCAAGCTTTCTTGGTGGTCCTTGAACATGCAAGTTTGTTCCCACCTCAAGGTCTTTGCCCAGATCTCCCACCCACACCTAAAAAATGTTCTTCCCTCAAATGGTCACAGGGCTTATATCCTCACTTCATTTTCTCTGACTCAAAGGTCACATTTTCATAGAATCTTGCCCTCTTTCTCCACATACAATTGCTCCCCGCATCACCCTTCTGTACTTTTCAACATAGACTTATCAATGCCTGAATAATATTAGGCATTTTCCAATTTGCTTATTATCTATATTCTCTACTTTCTCCAGATATACAGGTACAGAATAGGTAGAAAATTGGCCTTAGGCAAGGCTGAGTCTCCTTTTGTGATTTTGAAACAGGGAAAGAGAGGCAAGAAAGTTGAAGGTTTTTTCAAGGGAGTAATTACAATGATGGAAAGGAGGAAATGAGAACACAAACTGAGGTACAGTGAAAATGGAGGTAGGTTTAACAGTTTTAATGAACTTTATGCTCTGGTGGGATTGAAATATTATTAGAGTAGAGATGCTAGAGATGAATTAGATGGAAAGATACCAGGTGGTAGTCACAGAGTGGGAAGCTTGAAATAGAGTCTGGATAGGGTATAATCATTATAATGACAAAGTCATGGGAATGTTCATCCAAGTAGGTGGCTGAGCTAGAAGAGAGTGAAGAACAAGATCACAGAAGAAAAAAATCTAAGAATTCAAGGACTCAGGGCATTTGAAGAGTCAACTCTAGGATATGAAAACCACCCAAGGGTTAGGGTGTCATAAATGATTAATGTGCTTATCTGCTAACCAAAACATTGGGGGTTAGAGTCCACTCAGAGGCATCTCAGAAGAAAGGCTTGGCAATCTACTTTTGAAAAATTAGCCATTAAAAACCCTATGGAGCACAGTTCTATTCTGACACTATAAAAATGGCATGGCGGCAGTGTCTGACCGTCTCTAACTTCACAAGGGAAGAGGATCAAGATCAACAGACCAAGGCTTATTCATATGAGGCAGAGGTCAGATATGCCTCCACCTCCCAACCTTTTTACCAATTCTGACACCAACCATCCCTCCCACTACACTCTCTACTTCTCTGCTGCATTTGATAATTCATTGCAATGGCCAGAGAACTTACATACAATACACACAATTATGGGGTTTATTAGGGAAGTAAAAGGTTACAATTCATAATCAGAAAAGACTCAGGACATAGATCTTAGATCAGGACAGCCTCTTAGTCATGCCACAGTTACACTTATCTCTCACCTTGGCCTCTCAGCCCTATGGCCCCTTGCCTTCTGTCCTGCTCAGGCAAGGGTTACAAAGCTCTTTTAGCTCACCATCTCCAATGTCACAACTCTCTGTCTCCTAGACTGAAGAGGTTCAGCACAGGGATCTCAGGTCCACGCTTCACTACTAGTTCTTCTTTCTTGATGGTAGTGAGATCCTTCATCCTTTTCTACTTCTGGGGTGGCTCATTTTAAGTCTAGCAAGATGGAAAAATTTACCAATCCCCATGTTAGGGTCCCATACACCTTATTTCCACAGCCCCACCCACACAAGGAGGAGCTCTGGTGGTGTAGTGGTTAAAGCATTTGGCTGCTAACCAAAAGGTAGTGGTCTCAACCCACTAGCCACTCTGCTGAGGAAGATGAGACAGGCTGCTTCTGTAAAGATTTACAGGCTTGGAAACCTTATGGGGAAGTTCTACTTTGTCTTATAGGGTTGCTATGAGATGAAATTGATTGATGGCAGTGAATTTGGTTTCATTTTAACCCACATAAGGGTGCCATGCACCTTCTTTAAAAGCAGTTCAATCCCCTTGGTGGTCTACAAACACCTCACATTTGCATAGCCCCACCCAGTCATCTGGTGGGAGTCACAAGGACTATGGCTAGAAGGGCCACATCAAGCAATTCACTGCACTGCAGACACACATGGGGTCACTATGAGTAGGAATGGAGTCAATCTGATTGGTAGTGTTGGAATAAATGACCATGAGCCTGGACCTACCTTAGTGGGGAAAGGAGATACCCACTTGAGGTTGGCAGGTCACCACACTGGCAGTGGGTGGGAGAGCCTGAGGTAATGGATATTAAGCTACAAATTCTATGGGAGGGGCAATAAGTTAGAAGCAGCAGCAGTAAGGCTTCTTCTACAACCACCAGGACTGATAGAAGAGAAGAAAATCTGTCACTTGAGGCACCTGCAGGGGAATGACTGTGTCAGAGGAAGAAGTGAAGGACGCATTGGAAAAGAAGTTGATGATAGGTTTTTGCAGAAGGGTGAAAGAATTCCATAGCGTAGAGTGGGAAGGTAATGCTTGTTGAGGAAGATGGAAGACAGAGTAGGATCAGCAATTCCTATACAGATGTGTATGGAGAATAAACTGTGAATGAAGAAGAGTCCCCACCACCTGTTCTTCTTCTGGTGATTCACATACAAAATATGATGGGATCCTTTTCTATGGTCTCCAAGTTACTTTGTTCTGATAAAACTGAGTGTTAGAGATGAGAGAGAGAATGAGGGAAGCTTGTCAGGAGCACACAGAACTATGGCTCCCTTTTCTCTCTCTTTTGCTGATTTCAGTTTGGAAGGCAAAGGAGCAGTGATAGTCCTATGAGCCTAGGATGTTCTGGGCCCCTCCTCTACACTTCCTCTTGTGTCTGATTCCAATCTTTCATGTCACAGTCACAGCTACTCCTATCTATGAGGCAAATATGAAATGTCAGCTCTGGAGATCACTGAGAATAGGCAATGGGTTAAAAAAAAGAAAAGAAAATAATAAAACACTGTTAACTCCATGTATGTACAACTGTGTTCCATAGCATTTTCAATGGCTGACTTTTTGGAAGTAAATTGCCTCATCTTTCTTCTGAGGAGCCTCTGGATGGACTCTAACCTCCAGTCTTTCAGTTAGCAGCAAAGGGTGTTAATTGTTTGCAGCAAGGAGGGACTCCAAGACAACAGATACATACTTCCTTTTTCAGATAACTGAGCATCCTCTGGAGGTTTAAGAGCTATCTTGTCTCCGATCTACCTGCTGTCAAACATTTCTCTCCCTGCTCTTGGGATCAGGACCCCTCAGAGTCATCAAGGATGACTCCTGGTTTTCTGGCTTGGTTGACTCCATGGATGATAATCATTTCCAGATAAACACACAACAAGAATTATAGAATTGGGATGACATTTAAAGGTTATTTGAGGACATGGTGAGTTTAAAGTGTATCTAGGGCATCAATATGAATTATCCAAAGGCAGGGGTATACTGGTTAGAAATGGGTATATTGGTTAGAAGAGAGATGGCTGGGTGGAATCAGCTGGTAGATGAAATAATAAGAAAAGGTACTACCCTGCTAGAGACCCAGAGGGCCTATGGAGAATCAGAAGGGTTGAGAGTTGAGAATAGAATTCTGGGGAAGATAAACATTTGAAGGATACCTGAAGGAAGAAGATATAGCAAACACAACTAGAGAGGAACTGTTAAAACAGCAGGAGGGGAACCAAAAATAAGTGAGAACTTTAAGGAGGGAACAAGAGGTCCTTTCTTTGGGTAAGGTGGAGATATGAGCACCAGTGTCTAACTATCCTGATTCTAATCCAGATCTATGTAATCTATGGACTATAAAAATAGAGAACTACAAATAGGAAGTATCCATAGGTTGGAAGCTCATAGAAGTTCTCATAGAGACAGTACATATGGGATGAGCTGGAAGGTTCCAGGGCTGTCCTATAATAATACATTCAGACATGTTAAGAAAATTTATATATAATGGATAATTTTCTGGAAGAATATAAATTCACCAACTTGACTCAAGCCAATTTACATGTAAAAAATAAATAGAAAAGTGTTTTCAAAATTTATTTTTAAAATAGGTGCTAGATTTAAGCTCTAAGAGTTGACAGAATACTCACTGAGATGTTTCAACAAATGCAGGCAGCACTAGAGGCACTTATTTGATTATACCAAGAAATTTGGAAGACAGCTCTCTGGCCAACTGACTGGAAGAGATCCATATTTTTCCCATTCCAAAGAAAGGTGATCCAACAGAATGTGGGGATTATCAAATACTGTCATGAATATAACACAGAAGTAAAATTTTGCTAAGATAATTCAAAACCAGTTGTAGCAATATAGCAACAGGAAACTGCCAGAAATTCAAGCTGAATTCAGAAGAGAACATAGAATGAGGGCTATCACTGCTGATGTCAGATGGATCTTAGATGAAAACAAAGAATACTAGAAAGATGTTTACTTGTGTTTTATTGACTTTGCAAAGCCATTCTACTGTGTGGATCATAAAAAATTATGGATAACATTGTGAGGAATAGGAATCCTAGACACTTGACTGTGCTCATGAGGAGCCTGTACATAGACCAAGAGGCAGCTGTTTGAACAGAACAAGGGGATACTG
>NW_006921729.1:592247-595592 GCF_000298275.1 Orycteropus afer afer | reverse complement strand
TACCATCAATGCTTTGGTGGGCATCTTGGAAAAAGTACAGCCAAAATGCAAATGCTCCTTAGAAGTGAGAATGCTCAGACTTCATCTCATGTACTTGGGTCACATTGTCTGAAGGGACGAGTCCCTGGGGATGGATATCATGCTTGGTAGAGGGTTAGTGAAAAAGAGATGGATTAAACAGTGGCTGCAACAATGCACTCAAGCACTTCAAAGATTGTGAGGATGGTGCAGTACTGGACAATGTTTCAATCTGTTGTACATAGGGTTGCTATTAGTCAGAGCTGACCCAATGGTACCTGAGAACAACAACAAAAGATTTAGGTTTTACTGTCAGTTCTTTCAAACTTTCCAAGAAGGGATTCCAAGAAGGAAGAAAAAATAATACAAATATCCATTGAAATTTCCCCAAATAATTTTTTAAAATTTGTCATATCCTTTAATATAAAATCTGACCCAAAACACAAAAGTGACAGTTATAGACCAATTTCCCTTAAGTGTATAGATGCAAAAATAATAGAATACTAGGAATTGAAACCTAACAGTTTATTAAAAGAAAATTCCGATGGCCAAGTAGGACTTTTTCCAGGAATGTACAAATCATTTAATAATGGGATAGCTATAAATATCACATAAAGAGGCCAAAGGACCAAGAAAAAAGAAAATAAGAAAAAAAATCACATGATTACCTTGATACTTGCCAAAAGTCATTTGAAACAAATTCACATCAATTCCTGATGGAAATTCTTAGTAAGCTAAGAACAAGACTGTCTCAAACCAACTGCAAACATGAGTGAAAAGTTCGGAATTTGTGTAGAAAGAAGTCTTAAGGAATGATTTCATTGGAAGTAACCTGATGCAGAAGAAGGGCTTCGGGATGAACTAGCTGGAAATGGATTTGTCTTGAAGGTGGATTTGCAAAGCAACATACTGTTTTTCTCTGGCTCTTTGTTTAATGGCAGTACTAGATACAAGCCACCTCTTAGCACCAACACTTTGTAATATCACACTTAATAGTAAACAATTAGTAGCATTTAAAGTAAGTCAGTACTAGCCTGATACATCCACTAACATTTATTGTATTTTGGAGGTTCTAATAGGAGCTCTGGTAGCATAGTGCCTAAAGCACTTGACTGCTAACCAGAAGGCTGGCGGTTCAAACCCACCAGCCACTCCTCGGAAGGAAGGTTGGGCAATCCTACTTCCATAGTGATACTGCCTCGGAAACCCAAGGAGGGGTCGCTATGAGTCGGGGCCGACTCAACGGCAAATAACAACAACAACAACAACAATGTAATAATAAAAAAGCTCTGGTGGTTCAGTACTTAAGGCATTTGACTGCTAACTGAAGGTTGGCAGTTCAAACCCACCAGCTGCTCCACAGAAGGAAGATAGAGCAATCTGCTTCTGTCAAGATTTACAGCCTTAGAATCCCAGTTGGGGTTGCTATGAGTCAGAATCAATTCAATGACAGCAAGTTTGGTTTTTTTGGTTAATGCAATAAGCCTGTACTCCAACTGCCTCCATCCCCAGAGGCAAAATTATCATTGCAGATATAATTATCTAATGATAGTAGGTTACATTTATTTACCATGTGGCAGGCACCACACTAAGCACTTGTTGTTAGCTGCCTGATTCATGGCAATCTCTTGTATAAGGGGATCAGACCATTGTGATCCATAGAGTGTCCATCAGCTGATAATTTGAGAGTAGATTGCTAGGCCTTTCTTCAAGTCCATCTTAGTTTGGGAGCTTTGCTGAACCCTGGTCAGCATCATAGTAACATGGAAGCCTCTAGTGACAGACAGGTGGTGGCTGTGAATGAGGTGCATCTGCCCAGAATCAGACAGGATCACCAGCACGGAAGGTGAGAATTCTACCACCAAACCACCAAGCAGTCAGCATTCTAATTAATTTCACCCTCACAACAATGCTGCAAGGAGGCATTATTGTCTTCACTTTACAGAAAGGTCAGAGAAGGACAGAAAGCTTGTTGAATGGCATTCCACAGTGGCACAGTAGCATTCACACATGACTGACTCCAGAGCCTGTACTCTGAACCAGTAAGAACAATAATGCTGTATTTCTTTATAATTGAATAAGAAATGGAATCTAAAAACTTAGATTATAAAATTATCATAAGAACAAATTTCTTATATGCCAGCTATCACCATAAACCAAAAAACCAAACTCACTGCTGTGGAGTCGGTCTCAACTTATAGTTACCCCTCCTTGGTTTTCCGAGGCAGCATCTCTATGGAAGCAGATTGCCCAGTCTTCCTTCCAAGGAGTGGCTGGTGGGTTTGAACCGCCAGCCTTCTGATTAGCAGTCAAATGCCTTAGGCACTACACCACCAGAGCTCCTCCTAGCTATCACCATAGAGAATATAAAAGAAATGGTTCATAATAGTAACAGAGTATAATATACTAAGGAAATAGCTAACAGACAATTGGGCATAAAACCTTTTAAGAAAAATCTTGAGGATTTAGAAGGGCATGAAGTAAGTTTCAATACCTAAAAAGTTCAATACCTATGTTCCTGGATGAGAAATCTCATTATTGTAAAGATTTCATTAAAATGATCTTAAATGTTTTAGGCAATTGCTTTCAAAATATGATTTTTATAACTTGATGGAAGAACAAAAAGGTAAGGGTAGCTAAATAAATAAGTAAATTTCCCAAGAGAGTACTTATAGTATCAATTACCAAAGTCTATTATAAAGCTATAACAGTAATACAAAAGTACAGTATAGTAATAAATTCAAAAATAAAGTTATAGATAATTAGAATATAACAGATAACCCTATAAGAGAATCTGGATTATATCACCATTTTTTACATAATAAATGTAACACTTCAAATCAATGAAAAAAGATGAATTTGTCAACAAGTGCTTCTAGAAATACTGATTTATTATTTGGGAAAAAATTAGATTCCACTATATAACAACATAAATTCCAGATAGATTAAAGTGATCAAACAAAATGTATCTATTAAGGATCTAGGGAAATACATAGGCTAAGATTTGTGTGCTCCTAGAGTGGAGAAGACCTTTCTAAGTATAAATGCAGTAAAAAAGAAAAGAAAAAAGAAATGTCAGTCTGGGAAAATATAAGAAATGCGTATGAAAAGAACATAGTTGTAATACTTATAAATAATTCTTAAAAATCAGTAAGAAAATGCATTAACATTATTAAAATTGACCAAAACATGGATAATTCACAAAAGAAGGAGGACAAGTAATCAAAACACATACAACAAATAACTAGGACTAGATTAAGCATGTGAAGGCTCTAAACACTGACACTCTGTGGTGCCCTTTCCTCTCTGCACATTCAAATAGGATAT
>NW_006921729.1:589124-591983 GCF_000298275.1 Orycteropus afer afer | reverse complement strand
TTGGAATACAAATTTAGAAACACACTAAATCAAAAAAAACTAACTTACTCCTGTCGAGTTGGTTCCAACTCATAGCAACCCCTCCTTGGGTTTCCAAGGTGGTACCTCTATGAAAGTAGATTGCCCCATCTTCCTTCCAAGGAGTGGCTGGTGGGTTTGAACCACCAGCCTCTGGTTAGCAGTCAAATGCCTATGGTACTATGCACATACTAATTGTTGCAAAACAGAAATATATATATATAAATTAATATTGAATTTTATGTCCTTTTAATGTGCCTAATACCTCATTTACTAGCATATATTGAGTAATATCAAACACTGTGACCCAGCAACAGATAAAAAGTAAATACATAAAACTCACTTGATAGATAAATTAAAACTTTTTGTATTAGATATTAATGCTTCCAGTATTTTTTAGATGTTTGCTTTATTAGTATTATATTAAATATTAGTATTATATTAAATATTAAATTATCACTCATGTTAATATTATATTAAACATATGCTAGATTGTGTCTGCATGTATACCAAACATATTTTAAAGTTAAAGTTATAAATAGTATTGTTTACAAAAATTAGGACATAACTCTGTACATGAATGCTATACAGTTAAAAAGTAACTTGACTGAATTCATTACAATGGTTAACTTATTTGAGTTCCCTTGGTTTTGTGAGTCATCTAACACTACAGTTCCCTTTGCGTGTTTACCAGCACATTCACAAAAGCATACCCTTGTGTTTGTATTATGACAAAGAGCATTGCTGGCCCTTCTGGCTGGAGTTGCTGGATCAACAGACATTGATGTATAAGACTCTTGGATTAGAAATGCATTAGAAACTCGTTATTTATCAATAAATCTGCCTTTGCCCAGTAATTGCTCATGTTGGATCCATATGCATATTGGGTGAGTGTAACAAGAGTTAGACTTGAAAACCCACCCTACCTCTTGTTTATTATAAAGAAAATATACTCCCAAGACACCCACTGAGATAGGAATTTAAATTACACAGGAGGGGACTGTAGGAGACAGATGTCAGTGAAGATGCTCCAGTGGTAGGGGCCTCATAGCTTAAACAACATTGTGGGTGGATGCCCTTGTGATCCTTGGCACATCCTCATGCACTGGAGCTGGTGCTAATTTCATCACCTGGTACCAGTTCCTTTCACTACAGTGCTTACTTTTCCTTATTTCCTGTCTGCTTGGTATCTATGGCTCTTGGTTTTGGACAACTGGTACCTTTGTTTTGTTGATGCCCAAAGCATGTGCTTACCTTGCTTACTGGGTAATTTGTTCCGGCAAATAATCCTTCCTTAAAAGAAATGCCTGGCAATCTTCTCCCATAAAGATTACAGCTTGAAAACTCTATGGGACAGTTCTATTCTGTCACATGTATCACTCTGAGTAGGAGTTGACTCGATGGCAATAACAACAGTGAATCAAGGCTAGTTGAAACAATTTTTAAAAAGTCAATACTTCTTGTTCTTCAAATTTATGATTTAAAAGGGTATGTTATAACCTTTCTTTGGGGCACTATGTCAGTGACAATAAAAGACCTTAAAAGTGTTTATAGCCAGATCTAGTAATTCTATTTGCCATGAACCTAATCAGAAGTGTATACAAATATGTATGCATCAGGATGTACAATTTAATATTTTTTAAATGCATGAAAGCTAAGAAAGAAACCAAACATACACTCAGAAGGAATTGATCAAATAGAACGTGATATAATAATGAAGTGGAATATTATGCTATCTTTAACATTCATGTTATTGATTATTCAAGAGTATGGGAAAACTGTTTATGTATAACATTATGTAGAACTAAAGGCACAATACACATTTATATATATACTATTACCCAATTTAGTTTAAGTGTGTGTGTGTGCGCAAAAAGAAAGCATATACGTATGACGTTTTTTTTTTCTTTCTTTCATTTTTATGTTGTTTTGTGTTTCAGTTCTCTACACTGAGTAAAAGGATCCATGCTGGAGAATGTCAGCAGTTCAAGCCCACCAGTCACTCCACAGGAGAAAGATGTGGCAGTCTGTTTCCTTAAAGATTTATGGCCCTGGAAATCCAGTGGGGCAGTTCTATCTGTCCTATAGGACCACTATAAGTTGGAATACACTTGATGGCAATGAGTTTTTGGTACACTGAGTAATTTATTACTTTTATAATCATTGAACTTAGATAAGGACATAATCAACTTTGTATATCCACCTGCATCAGAGTAATACTTAAAATTGTGTGGCAACCTCTGGGGTCACTGGTGACCTTTGTGACAGCCATTTAAGTGTGTATGAGATGTGAAGCAGAAGGAAGAGTAAAGACAAATTATTTCTTCAAGTGGCTTGGCTGGAAGACATTAAATCTTGCTTACTTTGACATTCTATAATACTGTATAATCTAGACTAGTGTTCTCAAACTTGGCTGCACAATGATACCACCAATGAAGTCTTAAAAATACTGATGCCTAGGACCCTCTCTCAGAGATTTCAATTTAGTTGGTGTAACCTGTGAGCTGGGCTCCCCAGGTGATTTGAAAGCAAGATTCCATTTTCTTTCATCTTCTCCCCTGAGTAGAAGTTAAATAGCTTGGATAGTGGTCCAGGTCCAGAAAGGAGCATCCAGGAATGAGGGGCACCTTAGCCCATGGCTCTTCTGGATCACTGGGTAGATTATATTGCCTTTTCAAAATCTAAGTCACATGCTGGGGGTCTACTGCTCTTCTTGTTGGGGATGTAAAATACTCACCATCAGGTTGATTGCAACTCATAATGACCCTATAGGAGCTCTGGTGGCGTAGTGCCTAAGGCATTTGACTGCTAACCAGAAGGCTGGTGGTTCAAACCCACCAG
>NW_006921729.1:585089-587654 GCF_000298275.1 Orycteropus afer afer | reverse complement strand
AAAAAAACCTAAACCCACTGCATTCATAGTGACCCCCACTGGGTTTCCAAGGTGGTGAATCTTTACAAAAGTAGATTGCTTCATCTTTGTTCCACGCAGCAGCTGGTGGATTTTAACTGTCAACCTTCTGGTTAGCAGTCAAATGCCTTAGGCACGGGACCACAGAGCTCCTTTTAAGGGATAGCAAAGGTTCAAACCCACCAGCCACTCCATGGAAGGAAGACCAGGCAATCTACTTCCGTAATGATTTACTGCCTCAGAAAGTAATGGGGTTCACTGTTTCGGAATCGACTTGACAGGAGTAGGTTTGGTTTTTGTTTTTTAAGGGCACCATACCAAACCTTCACATTAGATCCCAGCAAGTTTTCTATGTGGTCCATAGTAGGTAAGAGAGAAGACATTACCTTAAATAACAAATACTCAGACATAAAATTTTCCTTTGTATTCAATTGTCTCTATTATGTACTTAGAAAATAAATTAGGCTCTTGTATTTCTGGAATTGTTAGAGGAAATAAAAAGGAGTAAGGTACATCAGTAGCTTTTAAGTTTTTTCAGCTCAACTAATTTTAAGAAAAAGAAAAACCATATAAACAATCTTGCCAACTTGTGCTTAAAGGAATTTTCTCTGAGAAAATTGCACTGTGGTATCTGAAATCTAAGACAGGGTTCTTAGACAAAGGTATTGCCAGTAACTATCTGTGAGATGGAGTCCCTGAGTGATGCAAATGGTTAACATGTTCAACTGCTAATTGGAAGGTTACAAGTTCTAATCCATCTAGAGGTGCCTAGGGAGAAAGGCCGTTGAAACCCTACGGATCACAGTTGATTACAACACATATGGGGTCACCATGAGCTGAAGTCATCTCAATGGCAACTTGTATTTATCTATAGATATTAGGCAAATTACTGTACCTCTTTGGGCCTTGTTTTCCTCAGAAGTGGGAAAAGGATATATAAATAAGCTTTAAAGGTTATAGACCCTTTTTGAATCTTATATAAACTATGAACCCTTTCTCCAGACAGTGCATATGTATATGTATAGATAGATAGATATAGATATATAAAGTAGCTCTGGTGGCGCAGTGCCTAGGGCATTTGGTTGGTAACCAGAAGGGCGGCTGTTCAAACCCACCAGCCACTTTGCAGAAGGAAGATGGAGCAGTCTATTCTATAAGGATTTACAGCCTTGGAAACCCAATGGGGGTCTCTATGAGTCAGAATCAACTTGATGGCTGTGGGTTTTACACACACACACACACACACACACTCTGGTGGTGTAGTAGCTAAAGCACTTAGCTGCTAACCAAAACATTGGCAGTTCTAACTCACCAGCTACTTTTCAGGGGAAAGATGAGGCAGTCTGCTTCCATAAAGATTTATAGTCTTAGAAATCCTATGGGGCAGTTCTACTCTGTCCTTTAGGGTCGCTATGAGTCGAGGGTGACTCAATGGCAGTGAGGTATGGCATGGTATTATACACACACATAGACACACACACTATTTTGCATTCTATTTCTGGTTAGCATTTTAAAGAATCTACAAGGGAAATGGACTTCTGGGAACATTTTATGTGTCCAGGGCATTGGATCCTCATTCCTATGGAATCTCTGGACTAGAGAGTGTGTTGTGGCCCATTTTCCAGATGATTCTGTGATAAGTCATTTACTTACTCCCACAAACATACTTTCAGGAAAAGAGTAGCAAAACCAGATGCAAAGAAACTGAACAAGTGTTATTCTTTAGTCATTTCACATGATATTGTAGCTCAATTAGTTTATTTTCAAAAGTTTCTTAAAATGAGAAGGCCAAAACGATCTTGCAAATGACTTTCAGTGGTAAATGCTACAGTTAGGCTCTTAGGGGAAAACAGGAGGATTTAAACTGGACCCTCACAAGAATAGCAGTAGTTATGAGCTTTTGGGATCCAGAGCCACACTGCCAAGGGCGTTCCTGTCTTGGATGCATCACTTCAACTAGCTATGTGATCCTAGGCAAGTTACCCAACCTGTTGTTGTTGTTGTTATGTGCCGTCGAGTTGGAACCTACTCATAATGGCCCCTCCTTGGGTTTCCAAGGCAGTATCCGTATGGAAGTAGATTGCCCCATCTTCCTTCTGAGGAGTGGCTGATGGATTTGAACTGCCAGGCTTCTGGTTAGCAGTCAACTGCCTTAGGCACTATGCTACCAGAGCTCCCAAGAGAAGGCTCGCTACCTGGCGGGAAGCAGCTGGTGGGTTTGAATTGCCAGGCTTTTGTGTGGCAGGTGACTGCCTGAGGCCTGAGGCCATCCCCTAGGGCCTCACCTAACCTACCCTATCATAAAATGGAAATAATTACAGAATCTCCCTCATAGGGTTACCCTGAAGATTAAAGTTGTGCCTGACATGTAGTGAAGATTCAACAGGTGCTCACTACTGTTTTCTCAACTATGTAAAGACAAAAATAGATGAAAAAAGACATAAAATATAGATTGAGGTGGTAATAGTAGTTGCGTCTGGATTGTGAGCCAAAGAATGATTTTTTTCTTCTCAATTTCTACAAAGACTATTAGTCACTCATAATCAG
>NW_006921729.1:581316-584989 GCF_000298275.1 Orycteropus afer afer | reverse complement strand
ATTTTTCAAGTCTTCCTTGAGCAAGTTTAATGCCCAGAAGGGCTTGACCATGTTTGTTCCCAGGCAGTATTTTGACAAACAGACCAAATCAGTAGAGAGTAAGATGGAGTGATTTCTACAATCTTGTCCACATTTTTCTCACTAGCCTCTCGTTTTTCAGTGTGGAATTATCCTTGAAAATACCAATCAGCTTTAAAGTGTGGCAATCTTGGTATAGAATGAATTGGGCTGTTCTCTGCTCCTGTTGCATGCCATCCTGTCCCTTCATAGTACATTCCTCCCCACTAGATGGTTAGCCTTTTTGAGGTACATGGAATCCTTTAAAAATAATCATGAATGGCATGCCTTTCTCCCAAGAAAAATGCACATTCAGGAACACTATTTTGCATTCAGTTTCCTGAGGTTGATGGGCCCCCTCCCATGGCCCACCTCCCCGTTTAAGAATACCTTAGCCATGGCACTATATGAGACAGTGTTTCACTGGTATTTATTAGGTTTACAGTTTTTCAGAAGTGGACCTCCATGTCCTTCTTCCTAATCTGTCTTAGTTTGGAAGCTTTACTGAAACCTGTCCACCATGGGTGACCCTGCTGGTATTTGAATAAGGAAGACTGAAGAAGAGTTGATGCTTTTTAGATGTGTTGTTGCAAAGAATACTGAAAGTACCATGGACTGCTGGAAGAACTAACAAATCTGTCCTGGAAGAAGTGCAGCCCGAATGCTCCTTGGAAGCGAGAATGGCCAGACTTTGTCTTATCTACGTTGGTCATGTTGTAAGAAGGGACCATTCCCTGGAGAAGGATATCATCCTTGGTAAAGTGGAAGGTTAGTGAAAAAGGGGAAGGCCCTCAACAAAATGGATTGACACAGTGGCTGCAATGATGGGCTCAAATACGGCAAGGATTGTGAGGCTTGTGCAGGACCGGGCAGTGTTTTGCTCTGTTGTACACAGGGTTGCTATGAGTCAGAGCCGACTCGACAGGACCTAACAACAACAACAACAGCTTCTGGCATCACAGCAACACACAGGCCACCATAGTACAATAAACTGACAGACAAGTGCTCTGTCAGGACATCAAGCAACATACTGTATCAGCTAAATCTTCTGCAAAAGACCTCTTTTAAGTATTAAAGAGCAAAAATGTCCCTTTTAAGACTAAGGTGCGCCTGACTCAAGCCATGGTATTTTCAGTAGCCTCATATGGATCTGAAAGCTGGACAATGAATAAGAAAGACACTAGAAGAATTGATGCATTTGAGTTGTGGTGTTGGAGAAGAATATTGAAAATATTATTTTGAACATTTGTTCAAGAATGAACAAATATGTCTTGGAAGAAGTGCAGGCAGAATGCTCCTTAGAGGCGAGAGTGGCTAGACTTCACCTCACATACTTTGGTCATGTTGTCAGAAGGGATCAGTTCCTGGAAAAGGGTATCACACTTGGTAAAATAGAGGGTCAGTGAAAGAGGGGAAGACCTTCAATGAGATGTATTAACATAGTGACTTCAATGATGGATTCAAGCATAAAACCATTATGAGGATGGTGCAGGATCAGGCAGTGTTTTGTTCTGTTGTATATGGGGTTGCTATGAGTTGGAACAGACTCAATAGCACTTAACAACACTAACAACAAGCCATGACAACAAATTTAGGAATGTATAAACACAGTGTGTGTGCAGACCACTTTGAGAGAAACTGGCATATTCAAAATTTGAAACCATAAGCCAGTTATTGCTTTGCCAAATAATTTACCTTAGGACACTGAAAAATAGCATACACATACAAGTTACTCAAAACATGTCTCTATTTACCCAAATGCTAAGCCCTTTCCAGAACACATTTATTGCAGAGCAACAGGCCCAATCCAAAGAGTTAGTAACAGGTTCACTCTTGAGTTTAGCTATACTCATTCACAGAACTTCAGGTCATCTCTGAAATGGCAACTAATCTACATCCTTTAGGTGACTCACGGTCAATGATGGACAATGATGAGACACACAGAAACTTCAGGTTGGAAGAGAAGTGGTACATGTAAGTGGGTTGTGAGACTGCTTTCAAGTATGTCATCTGTAGTGAGATGAAGCCCATCTCCTTATTTCAGAAAAGAAAAGAAGAAACTGTACCAGGACGGACATTATGTCATCTCAAGTATTTCTCACAATGATTCTGGAAGGTGGGGGCATTTGCCACCATTTCCAGATAAGAGATCTGAGTTTTAGAAATTTGGCATGCATGCCCCAGGTCAGACAGCCAGAATTTATCATATATATACATACATATATAGTAAGAAAAATGCAAAGCTCTCTGTTTTAGTTTAACATCTTCAATGATTACCTTCTGGTGGCCAGGAAACGTACAGTCCCCAGCATCACACCAAATCCAGAGAGACTTTTAGGCTGAGATTTTGGATCCCACTGATTTTGTCAATGGCTTCCAGGTATGGGTCATGAAGGGTGGCAGAGACTGGACTTCTCCTTGCCCCATCTGAACTGACCTCCACAGTAGCATCCCCCTTTTCCTTTGCTCCTACATAGAGAAGGCCTCACAAAGACATCTGTCTAAAGGGCCAGGAGCCCTGCACTTAAAACAATCTATACAGCTATAAACTCCATCTTATGATTTTCACTCCTGGTTGAGTTGCCATTCGGCTTCATGCTACTTACTAGCTGCCACATTTTACTTGATCCTCTTCCAAGATTTCCAAACATGTGCCTGACACCCACCAGAGTTTCAAAGGGAGTGTAACAACTACAGAAGTGCTATGGAGATGGTTTGGTGTACACATATCTGTATAACTCCTCATAAGAGCAAGTGTAAGTTACTGGAGTGTTAACTTCCACAAGAGAAACATCAACTTTCTGTGCCTACTTTTTCTGAAATGACTGGTATATGAAGTTAGGGGATGATCCCTGTTTAGGCGAAGGGTCTCCAAGACCCTTGGGATACTGACACCCTTGGCTGACCCAGTGCAGGCTTTCCGGTGGATCTTCCCTCAGCAATCTCCATCCCTCAGCCTTCAGAAACCGCCTAATACCGCCAAGTGTTTTGGGCACAAGCAGGTTCAAAGCACGGGACAACCAAGTGAACACCACCCAAGAAAGAGAACTCGGGAACCAGTGGTAAATGAGAATTGTTTGTGTTCCCAGGGTAAAAGCAACCTAACGCAAAGCCTCGGGTCTCTGTGAGCGCAGAGGCTGGGTCCACAGAGACGTGGCTGAGCATCCTTAGCAAGGAGTCCCGCTAGACATTCAAATCTCTAGAAAGCGACAGTCCTTGAACCCTGGTCGGACTAGGAATCAATTTTAGCCCCCGGCGCCATCGCCAACGACAGTAGGGCAGAGTGAGAGAGAGAAAGAGGAAGAGTGAGTTTGTGTTCTCTTGGAGCAATTTTGCGCGGTACCTTGGATTCCTGGCTGCTGGTGGATGCAGGAGAAGGCGGCTGCTCCGCGCTCGCCGCCTCCTTGGGCAGCCCCTCCACGCTGTCCTCGCGGGCGCTGCTCGGAGGGATCATCGTGGCCGCGCGGAACGGTGTTGGGCTCCCGGAGGAACAGCTCAGCTCCGGATTCCGGGGACTCCCATCCTCGCGGAGGCACCGACGTGCCCAGCTCCGGCCTCGCCCCCGCCGGGCCCTGCCCACCTCGCCGACAGTCCCGCGGGCGGGGGAGGGTGCGCC
>NW_006921729.1:571030-580281 GCF_000298275.1 Orycteropus afer afer | reverse complement strand
GGGTTGTTATAAGTCGGATTCAACTCCCCGGCAGTGAGTTAGTTTTGATTTTTGGGATTACCCTTTGCTCTCCTTATGTTATTTAATCCTCACAAACACCTTGCATATCTAGTTACTCTACTTTACAAAGAAGAAATCGAGGCTTTAGGGAGGCTAAGTAATTTAAGTCACTGAGCTATATAAATGGTGGAGCTGGGATCTGAGCCCAGTTTGGCTTCAAAATCCATGCTTTTTGGAATGTGGAGCCTCAAACCCAGGCTAGATCTTTATAGCTGAAGATCTAAAGGATGTTTCAATCTATCAAGAAGTTCAAGGCTGTTCACAGAGGGCAAAGTGGTCTCTCTTATTACATTTATTCTTTTTCCAGAAACATAAGATGGCCCCATTGGGTAAAGGGAGAGAAGGACCCAATTTCTCTCTCTTTCTCTTTTTAAATTGTGATTTGGGTGAAAGTTTACAGAATAAACTTTTTCAATTCAACAATTCATACACATTTTATTTTGTCACATTCTCCACAGTGCAACAGCCCTTTTCCCACTTCTCCCTATGTTTACCATTTCTCTTCCTCCTTATTCCCTATCCATTCCTGCCTTCTTAGCTCTATCCCTGGATAAATCCTGCCCTTTTGATCTCATATGGTTGATTGTTCCAGTGAATGCATATCTTCTTGGTATTCATGGTCACCTTATAGGCCTATCTAGGAACTCTGGTAGCATAGTCCCTAAGGCACTTGACTGCTAACCAGAAGGCTGGTGGTTCAAACCCACCAGCCACTCCTTGGATAGAAGGTTGGGCAATCTACTTCTGTAGTAATACTGCCTTGGAAACCCAAGGAAGGGTCACTATGAGTGGGCTCCGACTTGATGGCACATAACAACAACAACAACAATTATTTGACTGAAAGTTGAGCCACAGGGGTGAGTTCAGTTCCAGGGTCTAAGGGCCATAGGGGTTCCACCTGTCTCTGTCAGACCAGTAAACCTAGTCTTCTTCATGATTTTGAGTTTTGTTTAACATTTTTCTTCCATTCTATCCAGGACCCCTTATTGTGATTCCTTTCAGAGCAGTCATCAGTGGTAGCCAGGCACCATTTAGTTCTTCTGGTCACAGGTTGTGGAGATGGGGTTCATGTGATCATGAGTACTCTGGACTAATTGTTTCCTTGTGTCTTTGATTTCCTGCACTCTTCTTTGTTCCCAACAGGGAGAGACCAATAGTTGCACTTTAGATGGCCACTGAACCAATTTCTTTTGAAGACATAATCTCAGTCTACAGGGAAAAGAAATACACCTGGATATTTAAAAGGTTGGTTTTTTCTTTTGTTAATACAAAATTACCTCCTTAATTTTCTAACAAAATTGTAAATTTATTTTTAGATATTCTTGATTCACTGTACATGTTTGCATGGTCAGCTTCACAGGCATACAAGCCATACATACATACATAGGGCCCTGCACTTGGTTTAATGCTTTGCTATCATTATACTGAAATTCTTAATAATCTTTGAACATGAGCCCCCACATTTTCGTTTTGCACTGTTGTTGTTGTTGTTATTTGCCATCGAGTCGGCTCCGACTCATAGCAACCCCTTCTTGGGTTTCCGAGGCAGTATCGCTACGGAAGTAGGATTGCCCAACCTTCCTTCCGAGGAGTGGCTGGTGGGTTTGAACCGCCAGCCTTCTGGTTAGCAGTCAAGTGCCTTAGGCACTATGCTACACTAGACCCTATGAATTCTCTTTCCATCAATTGAAAGCTTCTATTCTGAGTGGCAGCCTCATTCTTCTGGCTGTCAGAGCATCTCACAGCATTCTAAATGCCCCTGTGACCCTCAGCATCTTATTAGACCAGGCCAGATTGGAAAGTCCAAACTGCCACAACTTTAACCCCCCTCAAAATGTAATTCCTGATTACTGGATAGACAAAAAATTCTGTAGTCACAACAGAAGCAACTATAGCTCATAATGACAGGAGCAGCAGTATCGACATACCTTGTCAAGCTCTATTATGTGCCAGGCATTGTGCTAGAAATGAATGATATAGCAGAGGGAAAACATAGATTAAATCTGTTGTACAATTTAGAGCCTGGTGAGAAAGACAGTAATTCATCAAGTCACACCCCCACACACACATTTTTAATAAACTGTGATTAGGAAAAGTACAGGACTCTAATGAATGTGTGCTAATGCGAAGTCTGAACTAGTGAGAGCCAGAAAAGGGTTTTCTGTCTACTGGCAACTCCAGTCCTGGTGAGCAAGTACCTCATGGCTCACAATAAGGAATTTTTCACATTTGGATTTTATTTTATTATTATTATTTTTAATGAATTGAAGAACAGCTATGAGATATTACTCTTCATTGTGATAAATGATTAGCTCTGGTAGTTCTTGTTAGCCACCATTGAGTTGGTACCCTGTCCCACACCTGTTCCAGCAACAGAAATCCTTGTCTTCTAAATAATAGCTACCTTTCTAGGATAGTATGGAATGACTGGTGGTTTTCCAGTCTCATCAAGCCTTTGTTCACGTATTTCTTTCATATAAAATTCAATTCCATCCCATCTTTTGCTACCCAGCTAACTTCTTTTATTCTTCAAAACTGGTCTTCAGGAATTTACTGCTCTTGGAATCTCCTTTGACCCCTATAGTCTGATTTAGATTCCCAGACCCTATGTCATATTCCTATGGCATTCTTCCCTAAGGAATTATTGACAGACTTGTCTGCCTCTTCCATTAAGCTATGAGTTCTACTAGGGCAGGGACCATGCCATGTTCATCTTGTTTTCCCCAGTTCCTGGTGCAATTTTTTTTTCACTTTTTTTGTGGTGAAAACATACATAACAAGACATTTGCCAACATAACAACTTACACATTTACAGCTCTGGGACATTGATTACATTTTTCATGTTGTCCCGCCATTATTGCCATCCTTTTCCAAAATGTCCCACTACCTATTAGCATAAACTCAATGCTCCCCAAACAAATGTTTCCCATTTTCCCCTCAAACTTACTCCTGGTAACTCCTAATAATCTTTGATATATGTATATGTGTATGTGTCTGCGTAGATATGTGTATATATATATCTTTTTTTTTTTTTCAATCTATCTAGAAATTTTCTCACACTTCCCCTCCCATTCCTGGTAACCAAAAAAGAAAGTTTCCTTCTATGTATAAACCTTTCTTTGACATTTTACTATAGTGTATGAATACAATATTTGTCCTTCTGTGATTGACTTAATTCACTCAACATAATGTCCTCCAAGTTCATCCACATGATGTGGTGTTTTGCAGATTCTACATTATTCTTTAGTGTTGCATAGCATTCCATTATGTGTATGTACCACAGTTTGTATATCCATTCCTCAGCTGATGGGTGCTCTTCATTATTGTGAATAGTGCTGTGATGAACATGGGTGTCCATATATCTATTCATGTCCTGCCTCACTTCTTTAGCATATGTACCTAGTAATGAGATTGCTGGATCAAATGGTATTTCTAATTCCAACTTTTTAAGGTCTCGCCATACTGCTTTCCATAGCTGCTGTATCAATTTACAGCCCAATCAGTAATGTATGAGAGTCCCAATCTCTCTCCAGCCTTGCCGGCATTTGTTATTTTCTGTCTTGTTGAACTTTGCTATTACTGCTGGTAGAGATGGTCTCTCATTGTTGTTTTGATTTTCATCTCTCTGGTGGTGTAGTGCCTAAGGCATTTGACTACTAACCAGAAGACTGGCAGTTCAAATCCACCAGTCACTCCTCAAAAGGAAGAGTGGGCAATCTACTTCTGTAGATATACCACCTTGAAAGCCCAAGGAGGGGTCGCTATGAGTCAGAGTCGACTTGACGGCAGTGAGTTTGATTTTGTAATGGCTAATGATCATGAACATTTTTTCATGTGTTTGTTGACTACCTGGATATCTTCTTTGGTGAGGTGTCTGTTCATGTCTTCTGCCCATTTGTTATTTGGATTGGTTGTCTTTTTGAAGTTGAAGTGTTAGAGTCTTTTTTTTTTCTTTCAATAAATTTTAGAGATAAGTCCTTTTTTCTGATATGTCATGCTGAATATTTTTTCTCTTTCTGTAGCTTCTCTTTTTACTCTTTTGGAGAAATCTTTTGATGTACATAAGGGTTTAATTTTTAGAAGGTCTTAATCATCTAGTTTCTTTTCTGCTGTTGGGCATTTTGGGTTATGCTTGATAGTCTATTTATGCCATGAATAAGGGACCCTCTGGTGGCGTAGTGCTTAAGGCATCTGACTGCTAACCAGAAGGCTGGTGGTTCAAACCCACCAACCACTCCCCAGAAGGAACACTGGGCAATCTACTTCCATAGTGATACTACCTTGGAAACCCAAGGAGGGGTCACTATGAGTCAGACCTGACTCGACGGCAGCGGGTAAGTTTACGCCTATTTTTTCTTTGATGAAATTTATATTTTTAGGTTTAACATTTAAGTCTTTGATCCATCTGGAGTTCATTTCTGTATATGGTGTGAGGTATGGATCTTGTTTCATTTTTCTGCAAATGAATATCCAGTTTTGCCAGCATCATTCATGAAAGAGACTGTGTCTTCCCCATTGAATGGATTTTGGTCCTTTGTAAAAGGTGAACTGACCATAGGTCAATGGATCTAATTTTGAGTTCTCAATTCCGTTATACTAGTCTATGTGTCTGTCATTGTACTAAAACCTTGCTGTTCTGACTATGACTATGTAGTAGGTTTTGTAATCCAGGAGTATGACACCTCCTACTTTGTTCTTCTTCAATAGTGCTTTGCTTATCCAAGGTCTCTTTCCTTTCCTAAAATTTGTGATTGTTTTTTCCATGCCTTTACAGAATATTTATGGAATCTGGATTGGGATTGCTTTGGGTAGTATTGATATTTTCACAATATTCAATCTTCCTATCCATGAGCATGGTATGTTCTTCCTTTTATGCAGATCTATAGTGCCTTGAAGTAGGGTTTTGTAGTTTTCTTTGTATAGATCTTTTGTGTTCCTGGTAAGATTTATTCCCAAGTATTTTATCTTTTTGGTACTTATTGAAAATGGTATTGATTTCTTTATTTCCTTTTCAGAGGAAATAATTTCCTTTTCACCTCTTTGCAAGTGTAGAGGAATCCAACTGATTTTTGTATGTTGATCTTATATCCTGCCACTGTGCTAAATCTTTCAATAAGTTCCAGTAATTTTCCTGCTGAATCTCTTGGGTTTTTGATGCATAGGATCACATCACCTGCAAATAGGGATAGTTTTACTGTTCCTTGATTTCCCTTTCTTGCCTTATTGCTCTGGGACTTCCAATACAATGCTAAATAGAATTGGAGATAGAGGGCATCCTTCTCTGGTTCCGTTTGCAAGGGGAATGGTTTCAGTCTTTCTCCATTGAAAATAATGTTGGCATATATGCCCTTTATTAGGTCAAGGAATTTCCCTTCTATTTTTGTTTTTCTGAGAATTTTTCTTTTTTTCTTTTTTTGAATCAGGAATGGCTGTTGGATTTTATCAAATGCATTTTCTGCATCTGTTGATATGCTTGTGTGATTTTTTTCCTTTATTTTACTTATGTGATGGATTATGTTGATTGTTTTTCTAATGTTGAACCATTCTTGCATACCTGTTATGAATCCTACTTGGTCATGACATTTTTTTTTTTATAAGTTGTTGGAGTCTATTGGCTTGGATTTTCTTGAAGATTTTTACATTTATATTCATGAGAGATGTTGGTCTGTAGTTTTCCTTTCTAGTGGTGTCCTTGCCTGGGTTTGGTATGAGGGTTATGCTTACTTCATCAAATGCATTTGGGAGGATTCCACTCTTTTCTATGTTCTGGAATAGTTTGGATAGGATTGGTGTCATCTCTTCTCTAAATGTTTGGTAGAATTCTCCAGTGAAAACACCTCAGCCAGGAATTTCTTTTGTTGGTAATTTTTTTAATGACCTGTTCAATTTCTTCTTTTGTTATGGGTCTGTTCTGATTTTCTACCTCAGTCTTTGTTAGTTCTATATCTATATCCATGTCTATGTCTATGTCTGTATCTATACAGTGTGTTTCTAGAAATCTGTCCATTTCTTCTAGGTTTTCAAATTTGTTGAAGTACAGTTCTTCATGTTATTGTTGTTGTTATGTGCCGTTGAGTTGGACCTGACTCATAGCAACCCCTCCTTGGGTTTCTAAGGCAGTATCACTACAGAAGTAGATTGCCCAACCTTCCTTCTGAGGAGTGGCTGGTGAGTTTGAACTGCCAGCCTTCTGGTTAGCAGTCAAGTGCCTTAGGCACTACACTACCAGAGCTCCTACAGTTCTTCATAGTATCCTGATAATTATTCTTTTTATTTCTGCTGGTTCTGTTGTGACATTTCATTTATTTGTATCTTCTTCTTTTTCTTTGTTAAGCTTGCCAGTGGCTTGTCGATTTTATTAATCTTTTCAAAGAACCAACTTCTTTCTAGTCTTGTTGATTTTTTCTATTTTCTGTTTCATTTATTTCTGCTCAAATCTTTATTATTTCTTTTCTTCTGGTGACTGTAGGCTTTTTTTGGGTGCTCTGTTTCTAATTGTTGGAGATGTTAGGTTAAGGTATTGATTTTGGCTCTTTCTTCTTTTTTGATATGTGTGTCTGTTGCTATAAATTGCCATCTGATCACTGATTTTGAGCATCTGAAAGATTTTGGTATGTTTTGTTTTCATTCTTGTTTGACTTAAGGAATTTTTTAATTTCATTTTTAAAATTTCTTCTATTATCCAGTCATTTTTAAGGAGTGTATTATTCGTTTCCATGCATTTGCTATTTTTCCATTGGTCTTCCTACTGTTGATTTATAAATTTCAAAGCATTGTGATGTAGGAAGATGCTTTGCAGTATTTCAATGTTTTTAAATTTATTGAGGCTTGCTTTGTGGCCTGACATATGGCCTATCCTGTAGAATGTTCCATGTGTGCTGGAAAAGAATGTATATTTTGTTGTTGTTGGGTGGAGTGCTCTGTAGATATCTGTAATGTCAAGTTGGTTGATCATATTGGTTAGTTCTTTGGCAGCCTTGTTCAGTTTCTTTGCAGTTCTTCTTTTATTGAAAGTGGTGTATTGAAGTCTCCTACTGTTACTGTGGAGTCATCCATTTGACTTTCCAATTCTGTTAGTCTGATATATGTATTTTGGGGTTCTTTCTTTGGGTGCGTAGATATTTATTATGGTTATGTCTTCTTGTTCAACTGATCCTTTAATTATCATATGATGTCCTTCTTGTCTCTTATGGTCATTTTTAGCTTAAATTTATCTGAAATTAATATTGCACTCCTGCCCTTTTTTGGTTGCCATTTTCCTGGTATATCTTTCTCCAACTTTTGATTTTTAGTCTATTTTTGTCTTTGTGTCTCAGGTGAGTCTCTTGTAGACTGCATCTTGATGGGTCATGTTTCCTTATCCAGTCTGCAATTCTCCATCTCTTGAATGGTACATTTAATCCAGTGACATTCAGTGCAATTATCGGCAAGTATGCATTTATTGATGTCATTTTTTTAATGTGTTTTTTCATGGTGTTGCTAATTTCTTTGTTCTATATAATTTTCTGTGCTGGGATCATTTTGTTTATGAATCATGTTATCATTTCCCTTGTTGCTATTGTTTTAGGTATTTGCTAAATATTTCTACTTGTCCTATTTTTAATTTTGATATGAAGGTTTATTATTTTTCTTTGAGGTTACCCTGTGATTTATTATTTTCTTACCAAGTTTAAAACAGTCTGTTCTGTCTTGCAATTGTCTTGACTTCCTCACCATTTAGAAGTTCTATAACTGCACTATTTATTCCATCAGCTTGGTTAGTAGTTATCCTCATTTACCAATTAATGTCTCTGGTACCTTGTTTATAGTCTTGGAAGCTTATTTTACTTTGGATACTTCTATAACTGGGTTGGCTTCTGGGTTATGCAATTATGTGTGTTAATCATCAGTTGTTATTTGCTGTTGTTGGTTCTCTATTAGAAGGATTCACTTTAACATCTCTTGTAAGGTTGGTCTGGTTTTAACAAATTCCCTTAATTTCTATTTGTCTGGACATCTCCTAATTTCACCCTCATATTTTGCTGGGTATATAATTCTTGCTTGGAGATGTTTTTCTTACAGGATTTTATATCTGTAATCTAACTTCCTTCCTGCCTGCATGTTTTCTGCCAAGAATTAGAGCTTAGTTTTATTGGTTGCCCTTTATGGGTAACTTTTTGTTTTTCCTGTTATGCTTTCAGAATTCTTACTTTGTCTTTGGTTTTGGTGAGCTTGTTTATGGTATGTCTTGGAGATTTTCTTTTGGGTATATTCTTTTGGGGTATATTCTGTTTGGGATTCACTGAACCACTTGAATGGCTATATACTCATCTTTCATCATACTAGGGAAATCCTCTTACAACAAATCTTTGACAATTTTCTCTGTGGTTTTACTTGTCTCTTCCTGTTTTGGAATTCTGATTACAAGTAGGTTATTCCTCTTGAATCCCATATGAATCTTAGGCTTTCTACATTTTGTTTTGATCCTTTGTCTGATTGATCCCTTAACAAAGTAGTTTTTAGATATTTGTCTTCAGTCTCATTAATTGTCTTCCATTGATTCAATTCTACTCCTTTGCCCCTTCAATGTGTTATCTATTTCTGAAATCTTACTATTAATCTTCTTGATTTCTATGTGTTGTTTTTTGCATAATTTCTAATTTTTTATTTTGTCAATTTGTTCTTGTATTGTTTTCTTAAATTGCTCTAGAGTTTTGTCTGTATTTTCCTTAATTTTTTCAGTGTTTCCCTTGCTCTTATCAGTGTTTTTCTTGATCTGTTTCTCAATCTGTTGAAGGTACCCACATATAATTCTTTTGAATTCCTTGTCAGGGAGTTCCAATGCTGCTTCCTCTTCAGGGATGTTTTCTGGGTTTGTGTCCTGGTCCCTAGTTTCTACTACTTTATCTTGCTTCTTTGAGTGGACCGTTATGGTCTGTCATCTCCAAAATATGCTGGTGGTGTTATATTTATGTTTAATGTGTGAAAGAGAATGAGAGTGTGTACATAGCTCTCTGTTAGCTATTCATAAGGAACAGTTCAGGGTGAGTTGAGCTGGTATTGGCCACCATCTATTGTTGGTCCATTGGTGCAAAAGCAAACATTTTCCCTCACTCAGTGAGTAAGGGTGCAGGAGGTGCAGGTATAGTTGCGTTGTGCTGGAACAGTTGATGTTCTTCACTCAGTTAGACCAAAAAAAAAAAAAAAAAAAA
>NW_006921729.1:568831-570849 GCF_000298275.1 Orycteropus afer afer | reverse complement strand
GAACAGGATAAAAGAATAGTAAAGAAAAAATGGGAAAACTGCAAAAAGAAAAAAAAAATGGTGGCAAGAACCAAAAGAAAGAAAAAAAGGGAACCAGGAAGAGGAAAAAAAAAAAAAAAAAAACACCAACCAGGGACAGTAAAGAGAAAAAAAAGAAAAGAAAGAAAGGAGGAAGATAAAATGAATGATTTAAAAACAATGAAAAACAAAACGGTTGGTGGTATGGCATGGCACCCAGGCTCTATCAGGGTACAGATCAGGATGGTATTCCTGCTGGTAAAGGAGGATGGAGGTGGGGAATGTCCACACCTCTGTTCACTAACAGCACATGGGGTATAAGAGTAACAAAGGGAATATAGCACCTTTCCAATCATCAACTTCCAGTGCAGCGTCCCATCTTATCCTCAGCAAGTGGAACCCACTCCTATATCACAGTCTAGGTAAGAACGCCAATTGCATATATTCAAAATGGTCTTCGCCGCCGCTTGAGAATATTTCAAAATGGCTGCACCCTTAGGACAGCTGCTACAATCCACTGTCTGTTTGTCTCCTCTTTGCTGTTTTCCTTTCTGGTTGTCAGGCACCAATGCAGTCCTTGCCCATGCAGTCTTTAGTAAGCAGGGCTGATTCTTAGGCTACTAACGGGATATATTCAAAATAGCTGTTCCCTCAGGACAGTCAGCAGTCTGCAGGTCCATTTGTCTCCTTACTCACTGTTTTCATTCAGGTTCTTCTACTAATTGGTATTTAATCCATGTCTTTATCCTTTCCTTCAAAGCTCAGGGTTCCAGAATCATCTTCTGTATCGATTTCAATTGTTTTGTTATTGCTTAATTTTAGAGGGTCTATGTAGCTTGTCGGGAGCTCTGGTAACATAGTGCCTAAGGCACTTGACTGCTAACCAGAAGGCTGGTGGTTCAAACCTACCAGCCACTCCTTGGAAGGAAGGTTGGGCAATCTACTTACATAGTGATACAGCCTGGAAAACCCAAGGAGAGGTCGCTATGAGTTGGATCTGACTCAACGTCATATAACAACAACAATAACAATATGTAGCTTGTCTAGCTGGTTATAACCTCTATGGTTATAACCTCTATTCTGCCATCTCGCCGAAACCTCCTCTTGGTTCAATGTTTCTTAATACAATGGAGAAAGAAGGAAGCTGCCCATGTAATCCCCTGGGATGTAAGAAGCCTACACATTAGTTACTGTAAGTGGCCTCCATACAGTGAATGGAAAAAGACCCTGGAATGTTTCTAGAAAATAGTGACATTTGAAATCAAACAAAGTCCTTGATATTGAAGATTTGGCCCTTACTGGCATAAGAGAGGATCTTACACTAAGACTTATGGGTGTCTATGAATGTGGGGCCCATTGATTTGTGTGGAGGTAATGGGGTCTGTGAAAAGGAATTATGTTCACAGCTCACCTCTGGAAGCAAAGGTGAAAAAGGACAGATTGTTACTTTGTCTAAGCTCTGTGGAGAGAGAGTGATGGACAGAAATGGAAGGTGCTCTGTTTGTGAAGGATTCCTGGGGGCTTGGACCTCAGGAACTGCTAGTTGAGGGTGTAGATGACAATGCCTGGTTCAGATTTAGAGTCATAGAGTGATGAGAGTTCTCCTACCTTATCATGAAATCCAGCCCTGACCTGGTACTGAGAGGACACTAATGTCTTGATGGTGACATCCAGAAGATAGTGGAGAAGACAGATGATCTCCATATTCTGCTGGAGAGGGAATATCAGAAGATTATGGTCCAGAAAAGTGATTCCCAGAGGGTGCCTGGTGAAGCATGGCATCCCTAAGAAAGACTGAACTTTCCATGGCTATGTGTGAGATATCCTGTTGGGACTTCCAGGAGTATTGGGATGAGAACTCACCTATGACTGGAAGTCTTTCATTAGAAGCTGCAGTCACATTTAACTATGTTGTTGTTGTTATGTGCTGTCGAGTCAAACCCGACTCATAGCAACCCTTCCTTGGGTTTCCGAGGTGGTATCACTACAGAAGTAGATTG
>NW_006921729.1:564803-566241 GCF_000298275.1 Orycteropus afer afer | reverse complement strand
ACAGGGTGGGTGTGGGGACCCACTGGGCCCACTGTGAGATGCACCTTAGATAAGACTCCATCAATAACTTGACCTCCATATGCCCCCACTCTGACTGGTGGGCCACAATGATGCTTTTGGTCTCCTGGAATTAGTGTCAATTCAGAGCCAGTGTCTAGTAATCCCTGAAAAGTCTGATTATTTCCTTTTCCCCAATGAACAGTAACTCTCGTAAAAGGCCTCAGATCCCTTTGGAGGAAGGCTAGGAGAAAGACTGACATTATAGATTTTTGGTAATGTAGTGGGTTCCTTCCTCAAAGGGACCTGGCCTCCCCTTCATTCAAGGGATTGTGGGTCTGTAAACTGACTCAAGTCCGGGAATTGATTGAGAGGTCGTGACTCTGTATTCTGGCGATTCAATCTAGGTTGCTGTTCACGTGACCTAGAATTCTTCTGTCTATATGGATCAAGTAAATATTTAGTAGGCTTGCCATGTATTTCACTACTAGGAACATCATGAGCAAGTAGCCAATGCCATAATTCCACACATGTCAGACTATTCTGGTTACTGTTCTGACTCTGCTGTCCATTATGGTAACCATGCCCACCTTGCCTTTGTCTATTAACTGCTGCCACTTGGCCCCTACTACCATGGGGTCCAATCAGCCCCATTGTAGTTAATTGTCTTATTTCAGTTAGGGCAGTTCCCACTGTGAGATCAGGTTTACATAAAATAGCAATCACAGCAGTCTTCAAGGATGCTGGAGCTTCCTTCACAAATTTATTCCTCATAGTACTGATGAAAGGCATGTCTTCTGGACTCTCCATTTCTGGCTCTAGGGGTCTAATCTGATAAATCCATTCTAATGGGCCAATTTCCCTAAGACTCTGGATATCTTCTTCTACATTATACCAAGGCAGGTGTGGTACTTCTACTTGGCTTAAGGTAGGCCACCACATAATCCATGCCTCAGTAAGCCAACCAAATACACTATTAGATCCTTTCCTAACCTCTCAAGCTGAGACATTGAATGAAGAAGAATCCATACTTGGTGGGCCTAAATCAATAAACTCAGACTGATCCAATCTCACATTCCTTGCACCATTATCCCACACCCTCAGTAGCCATTCCCATACATATTCTCCACGTTTCTGTCTGAACATGTTAGCAAAATCAAGTAGGTCTTTTCAAGTATAGCATATCACCTCCTCAGTCACACTTTCTATTTCCCCTTTCAGGGCTCACTTGGACTTGACTTTAGTATGGGTCTTGCAGCAACAATGGGTGCTTGAGGCCATTGCTGAGAGCATTCAGGAATGTCTTCCATGGCCTCTGCCTCAGGCAATGATCCAGCAGGACCGGTTTGGCTAGTCCCATCAAACTGAGGGGGAGGGGGTGATGGTTTTACAGTAATCCATTCAGATGGGAGGGATTCAACAGAATTTACAGGCTCCATAT
>NW_006921729.1:552310-563762 GCF_000298275.1 Orycteropus afer afer | reverse complement strand
ATATATAAATTTATCTTAGGAAAATGGCTCACACAAGTATAGAAGCTGGTAAGTCCAAAGTTCCTGGCTCAAACGTCAAGCTGGAGGCTTTTCCTGGCTCTTGCAACCGCAGGGGCTGAGGAGCTCAAGGCTAGAGGCAGCACACTGGCTGTTAACTCCAGCTAATGATGAATCCAAAATCTCCAGGCCGAATGGTGGACTGTTCACTCACAGACAGTTGTAGGCAGCACAACAGAATCCCGATCCACAGAATAATGTCTCTATTCCCAGGATGTCCTTGGATATACTGGAAGCAGGCCACACCCCTAGGGAAACTCCCCTTCAACAGATTGGCCACTCAGAACATAGTCATCTGATCTCATCATGGGAACAACCACACCACAACAGCTCAAACCACATGGAATTGTGGTCCAGCCAAGTTGATACACAGCTTCAACTATCACACACCATGGTCCAGAGCCAAGTTTTAATGATTCTGCTGCAATCTGGGCAATGGTAGAATTGAGACTTGGTAAGGAAGCAGCAGGTCTTAAAGGAAAGGAGTGATACAAATTAAGAGCCAGACCCATAGTGGAAGACCCATGGAAATCCCTAAGAATGAAGAGTTGCTCACCCATTCATTCATCTTAGAAGGAAATAATGAGCAGATCTACTCCTTGAAGGTGATAGCCAAGAAGTCCAGACAGATGTAGGTAGAAAGCACTGAACACTGCCATTCATTCTATAAATGAGCTCTGGGAACTCCTGGATCAATCATCACCCTGGAGCTACCTTGCCTGATGTACCTACCTTCAAGCTCAGAGAAACCAAATGCTTTTCATTCCTCATAGCAAATCATGATTGGTCTCTTTTCAGAATTAAAGCTAATAATTTAATTTGGAGACTCATATGGTCAGGGAAAATGAGATCCAACCTAAGCATGTTTAACTTGTTTTCTAAAGGTCAATTAGTAATAATAACAGAAACAATGATAGTATATCACATTTGTACATCATTGTTTACACTGGAATTATTCCCTACTGGTGACGTAGTGCTTAAGGCATTTGACTGCTAACCAGAACGCTGGTGGTTTAAACCTACCAACCATGCTTCAGAAGGAAGATTGGGCAATCTACTTCCATGGAGATACCACCTCAGAAACCCAAGGAGGGGTCGCTATGAGTCAAATTGACTCGACAGCAGTGAGTTTGGTTTTTCTGTTTTGGGGATACTCAGAGGTGACTAGCAAGGTCCAAATCCCATACAGCTACTTTCCTTCTGGTTTAAGATCTGTCTTTTCTAAAATGCATTTGTTGCTCCTAGCTGGTTATAACCTCTATGAAGTAGAGGGGGATTTATTCTGCATGTAGTGGAAGGGTCATGAAGCCTAATCCAAACATACCTAGGTATGAATTCCAGCTCTTCCATTCAAAAGCAGTAATGTCCTGGACAATTGATTTAATGTTTCTCAACTTCTATTTCCTTAAGTCTAAAATAGGATAATAATCTCCACTTCATAGAGTTAGAGGGTTTAATGGCAGCTCAAAATTGGGTCTGATATTACTGTTATCATTAGCCATAAGATTTTAGGTGTTTAGTTTGAGTTAGACTTTCTGTTCTTTACAGTAAATGCATGTACATTAATATATATTATATACTTCTTACAATTCTAAAATTGTTAATAGATCTTGTCTGAGGAGTTCAGATGTAGGAAATAATATCTGAAATTTCATGAGAATCGATATAAAGTAAATCCATCTTACTGATTTTGATCCATTAATTATCATTTAACTTTCTATATCTTCTTCAATGAGTTTAAGGTAATAAATTAAGAAAAATATAATACAGCCTATCTGGCTTTTTGATAGAGCTCTGGTGGTATAGTGGATAAGGCACTTGACTGCTAACAGGAAGGTCAGTGGTTCAAACCTACTAGCTGCTCTGTGGAAGGAAGATGGGGCGATCTACTTCCATAAAGATTTACAGCCTCAGAAACCCAAGGGGGTTGCAAAAGACTCAGTGTCAGTGAGTTTGGTTTTGGTTTGGCATTTTGGTGCTGAAAATTGCCCAGCTATTCTTTCTTCCAGGATTTCGTGCTTGCTGTTCCTGTGTCTGATAACCTCCCACTCTTATTCCCCGTGACTTTGTGTTTCAGGGCTCTACCTACCATTGGAAAACATTATGTTTATTCCTTTTATTATTTGGTGTCCTCTAGAATGTAAGATCCATGAGGTCAATGACCTCATCTCCCTTTTTTGCTATATGTCCCTAACTCTTAGAACAATGCATGGTGCATAGAGGATATTCAGTAAATCATTGTTGAACGAATGAAAGAATAATGAAATGTTAGTGCTTGAATTGTTAGATTGTTCAATTACAACTCATAGCAACCCTAAGTACAACAGAAAGAAACACTGTCCAAACCTATGCCACCCTCACAGTTGCTGCTACATTTGAGCCCATTGTTGTAGCCACTTTGTCAATCCATCACATTGAGGATCTTCCTCTTTCTCCCTGACACTTTGTGTTACCAGTATAATGCCCTTCTCCAGGGACTGGTTCCTCCTGACAACATAATCAGAGTATGGGAGATGAAGTGTTGCCATCCTCGCTTCTAAGGAGCATTTTGGCTAAACTTTTTCCAAGGCATACTTGTTTGTTCTTCTGGAAGTCCATGGTGTATTCAATATTCTTTGCCAACATCATAATTCAAATGCATCATTTTTTCTTCCATCTTCCTTATTCATTGTCCAACTTTTGTATGTATACACATGAGGTGGTTAGAAATACCATGGTTTGAGTCAGGCACACCTTAGGTCTTCAAAGTGCACATGTTCTGCATGAGCACAATAAAAGTTCTGGAATTCCCATTCTCTCCAATGTTATCTATAATTTGTTATGCCACACAGTTGAATGTCTTCACATAGTCAGTAAAACACAGATAAACATCTTTCTGGTTTTCTCGGCTTTCAACCAAGATCCATCTGATATCATTGTCCTCTTCTGAATCTAGCTTGAATTTCTGGCACTTTCCTGTTGGTATACTGCTACAACCATTTTTGAATTATCTGCAGCAAAATTTTACTTAAGTGTGATATTAATGATATGGTTCAGTAATTTCAGCTTTCTTTGGATTACCTGTCTTTGGTATGGGTACAAATACAGATCTCCCCCAGTTGGTTGTCCATATAGCTTTCTTCCAAATTTCTTGGCATAGCTAAATGAGTGCTTCCAGAATTGCATCCATTTATTAAAATATCTCCATTGTTACTCTGTCAATTCTTGGAGCCTTGTTTTTTGCTAATGCCTTCAGTGCAGCTTGGTCCTCTTCCTTTCAATACCATCTGCTCTTAATCATATGCCACTTCTTGCAATGGCTGAACATTGGATAGTTCTTTTTGTTACAGTGACTCTGGATATATTCCTTCCATCTTCCTTTGATGCTTCCTATGTCATTCACATTTTTTGCCCTTAAAATCTTACAATATTGCAACTTGCTAAGGATATTCTTCACTTTTGTGTTTCTAATTCCAAATATTCACACATTTCACTGTAATATTTTACTTTATCTTCTTGAATTGCCCTTTGAAACCTTCTGTTCCACTCTTTTATGTCATCATTTCTTCCATTCATTTTAACTACTCTCCATTAAAGAGCAAGTTTCAGAGTCTCTTCTGACATCCATTTTGGTCTTTTCTTTCTTTCCTGTATTTTAATAACCTTTTGTTTTGTTCATGTATGATGTCCTTGATATCATCTCACAACTCATCTGGTCTTTGGTCATTGATGTTCAATGTGTCATATCTATTCTTGAGATTGTCTCTAAATTCAGGTGGGATATACTCAAGGTCGTACTTTATTTCTTGTGGACTTGTTTCAATTTTCTTCAGCTTCAGTGTGAACTTGCATTGGAGCTATTGATCGTCTCTTCCACAATCAATGCCTGGCCTTATTCTGACTGATGATACTGAACTTCTACACATTCTCTTTGCACATATGTTCTTGTTTTGATTTCTCTGTACTCCTGGTGAAGTCCACACGTGGTCTTTGTTTATGTTGTTGAAGCAAGGTACTTGCAATGAATAGATTGTTGGCCTTGCCAAATTCTATCACAGAATCTCCTACATATTTTCTGTCACCAAGATCCCATTTTCCAACTATTGATTCTTCTTTTTTTTCAACTTTCACATTCCAATCATCAGTAATTTTCAATGCACTGTTCTTTGCTCTAGATGGGGAGATATAATTGCATCTTAGATGGTCACTCAAAAGCTTTTGAGACCTTAGTTGCTACTCACCAAAATAGGATGCAGAACATAGTCTTTGAAGACTATGTAATGCCAAGTGACCTAGATGTCTCCTGAGACATTCTAAGCCCACAAGCCTAGTGACTCACTTCCTCAAGGTGCTTGATTATGGCTAAGACATTTTTATACCTTTGCCCCCTCCATATGTTCTACTATCTGCAGCATGTACAAATATGTAGAAATATCCTCTGCCAAACATGTATATGTATATATACATATATATGTACATACTTACATATGCACACACACACACACATATAGTCATAGGTGTATTAAAATACACCATTCCACACCTATTCAGCTTTCATATATACCTATGTATCTACTATGTAAATTATTGTTTGTTAATTATTGTTATTACAGGATTGTGTATGTGATAGTATTTGCCATTTCTGCCTTTTACTCTTGAGTCTCCCAGTCTCTTACTTTCCCTTGATCATATTATACAGACTACCCCCTTATTGTTTATTGTCTGTTTCTTCCCCCAAGATAATACGTGTTAATGACAATACATGTTAGTACTCTCTAGTTAATGATTTTCCCACCCTCCCATCCTCATCCCTGGTAACCACCAAAAAATGTTTCTTTCTGTGTGTAAATCTTTTCTTGACATTTCTAATAGTGATCTTATTCAGTATTTATCCATTTGTGATTAACTTATTTCACACAGAATAATATCCTCCAGATTCATTCATGTTATGAGAGGTTTTGTGTATTCGTTGTTATTCTTTAATGTTGCATAGTATTCCATTGTGTATTTATCAATTTATTGTTTATCCATAGTTTGTTTATCTGTTCATCCATTGATAGTTATTGTGGTAGTTAAGTTTGTGTGTCAACTTGGCTGGACCTGGTTGAGTGGCTGGGCAGCTGGATGTAGTATTCCCCTTGATGAGACTGGTAATCAATTCCATGGTAGAATCTACCATGAGCAGCTAAGTAGCTGCCTTAGGGATGTGGGGACAGTTTTGGGAATAGTCTCTAGCCTATGGCATCCTTGGACCTTGCATGTAGCCATGTCATTGCTCAGCAGCCTGTATGCTCTGCTGACCTTGGGACTTACAATGGACTTAAGTTAATGGCCTGCCTTGTTGTTTGGTAACAACGGGACTGTGCCTTTTTCTTTGTCAACCTTGGGGCTTCTCAGCCTCAGCAGCCAGCAGCTGTCTGAGTAAAGAAATGCCTCTAGCTCCAGTGGGCTGGGAGCAGGAGGCAGAGCTAGACCCCAAGGTTGAGGGGCTTTCATCCAGCCCCTAGAGGCTGGCACTTTGAACTTGGACTTTTAGCCTCCTGAACTGTAAAAGAATAAACTCCTATTTGTTAAGGCCATCCCATTTGTGGTATTTTTTCTGTCAGAGCAGCACTAGGTAAACAGAACAGAATATGGTACTGAAAGAGTAGCACTAGGTAACCAGAACAGGTACTTAGGTTATTTCCATCTCTTTGCTATTATGAATAATGCTGTGATGAACATGGGTATGCATATATATATTGATGTTGTGGCTCTTATTTCTCTGGGATATATATCTAGTAGTGGGATTGCTGGGTCATTTTGTATCTCTATTTCTAACTGTTTAAGGAGGCACCATACCATTTTGCACAGTGGTTGTACCATTTTACAATTTCACCAGCAGTGCATGACAGTGCCAATCATGCCACACCCTCAGCAGCATTTTTTTTTTTTTAATCATTGCTATTACTGTGATGATCTCATTGTTGTTTTGATTTTCATCTCTCTAATGGCTAATGAAAGAACTCTGGTGGCGTAGTGCCTAAGGCATTTGACTGCTAACCAGCAGGTTGACAGTTCAAACCCACCAGCCACTCTGTGGAAGGAAGACTAGGCAATCTACATTTATCACCTCGGAAACCCAAATGGGATGCTATGAGTCAGAATTGACTCAATAGTAGTGAATTTTTTTTTTTTTTAGTTTATGGCTAATGATTGTGAGCATTTCTTTATGTACTTGTTGGTCACTTGAATGTCATCTTTGATTAAGTGTCTGTTCATGTCCTATGCACATTTTTAAAATTGGGTTGTCTTTTTGTTGTTGAGATGTTGAAGTTTTATATACATTTTAGAGATTTGTCTCTTGTTGAATATGTTGGTGCCATTTTTCCACCCTTGTCTATAGAGTCTCTTTTTGCTCCCTTGGAGGAGTCTTTTTATGAGCATAAGTATTTGATTTTTAGGAGATCCCATTTATCTAGTTCATCTTCTTCTGTGTTTTGCATTTTTAGTTATGTTTGGCATTTTACTTATGCCATTTATTAAGGTCCCTATCATTGTCTGTATTTTATCTTCCATGATTTTTATAGTTAAAGTTTTATATTTAGGTCATTGATATATTTTGAGTTAGTTTTTATGTGTGGTGTAGGTATGGGTCCTGTTTATTTTTCTACAGGTAGACAACCATTTTTGTCAGCACCATCTGGTAAAGAGGCTATTTCTTCCCCCAGTTAATGGACTCTGGCTCTCCTCATCCAGAGCAAAGAAGAAAGAACAAAACCAAAGATTCATGGAAACAATTAGTCCTAGTGACTGGTACAACATGCAATTCACAGCCTATATGACTATGAGACCAGAAGAACTAGATGGTGCCTGGCTACCACTGTCAACCTCTCAGAGGGAGATCTATATAGAATATCCTGGATAGAGAGGGGAACAATGTGGAGCAAAACTCAAAATCATTTGGAAAAAAAAGGTGGGGAGTGGGATCAGGTTTGCTGGTCTTATAGAGCCTGGTAGAACCATTGAGACTATGGCCCCAGCTGCCCTTCAGGTCTGGAATTGAACCCACACCTGTGGTCTCCAGGCAAACAAAAGGCAGGCATATGAGTTGAACAATTACCTGAGGTAGATACACTTCTTGGAGAGAACAATCATGGGAGAAAGAAGGGCTGTTTAAGCACAGGGAGAGAGCTCAGGGGGTAAGAGTGCATGGAGGGCTGACACAGGAAAGAGGAAACTCTTGGGGGAAGTGGGAGGGGAGCTGTTGCATCATGGTAAGTTGTAGTCAATGTCATGAGATAACGTGTGTGTGAACTGCTGTATGGAAAGTGAATTTGCTCTGTAAACTTTAACCTAAATCACAATTAAAAAATAAAAAAGTCAGCTGTCCATAGGTGGATGGATTTACTTCTGGGTTCTCAATTCTGATCCAGGGGTCTATGTGTCTGTCATTGTACCAGTACCAGGATATATTGTGGATGTGTAGTAGGTTCTGAGATCTGGTAGTGTGAAGCCTCTACTTTGTTCTTCTTCTTCAACAACACTTCACTTATTTGGAGCCTCTTTGCTTTACGTATGAAGTTGGTGATTATTTTTTCCATCTTGTTAAAGAATTATTTTGGAGTTTAGATGGGGATTACATTGTATCTATAGATCAATTTTAGTAGTATTGACATGTTAACAATGTTAAGTCTTTCTTCCTATCCATGAGCATGGTATATTTTTCCATTTATGTAGGTCTCTTTTGGTTTCTTGCAGTAGTGTTTTGTAGTTTTCTTTTCATAGGTCTTTCATGTCCATAGTTAGATTTATTCCTAACCATTTTATCTTTTTTGAGGACTATTGATATTTTTTTCTTGATTAAATTTTTGCTGTTCTCTTTGTTGGTGTAGAGGAATCAACTGACTTTTGTATGTTGATCTTGTATTTTGCTGATTCCTTCTATTAGTTCCAGTAACTTTCTTGTGGAATCTATGGGATTTTCTATAAATAGCATGATATCAGCTGAGAATAGGGATAGTTTTACCTCTTTCGTACCAATTTGCATACCTTTTAGTTTCTTTTCTTGACTTATTGCTTTCACTAGAACTTCCAGTACTAGCAGTGGCAGTAAAGGGCATCCTTGCTTGGTTCCTGTTCTCAAGGAGAATGCTTTCAGTCTCTCTCCATTGAGAATAATGTTGACTTTTGTATATATGCCCCTTATGATGTTGAGAAATTTCTCCTCTATTCTTATTTTGCTGAGAGTTTTTTTTTTTTTTTTTATTTATGTAATAGATTACATTGATTGAAGAACCAACCTTGCATACCTATATGAATACCACCTGGTCATGATGTATTATATTCTTCAAATGCTGCTGAATTCTATTGGTTAAAATTTTGTTTAGAATTTTTGCAACTATTAATGAGGACTGTCTATATTCCCTTTTTGTGTAGTATATTGGTTATTATTGTGAAACTATTTCTTTTGTTGTTGTTGTTTTCAGTGCTGTTAGAGTGTGATTCTTGCCTTTCAGAGCTCTGTCATTGGATGTGTATATATTTGGTAGATTGACTTTTTAATCATTATTTAATATCCTTCCTTATCTTTTATGGTGGATTTTGCTTTAAATACTATTTTATCAGAGATTAGTATTGGCATTCCTGCTCTTTTATTCATATTGTTTCCTTGATATATTCTTTTCCCTTCATTTAAGTTTTAGTTCATTTATTTCTTTGTGTCTAAGTTATATCTCTTGTAGAGAGCATATTGATGGGTCATTTTTTTTAAAAAAAATCCATTATCCTACTTACTGTATCTTTACTAGTGCATTTAAGCAGTGCCTAAGGCATTTGACTGCTAACCAGAAGGCTAGAAGTTCAAACCCACTAGCCACTCCATGGAAGGAAGGTTGGACAATCTACTTCCATAGTGATATGGCCTTGGAAACCCAAGGAGGGGTCACTATGAGTTGGATCTGACTCAATGGCAGAGCGAGAGAGGGAGAGATTATCAGTATGTATGAGGTTACCACTGTCATTTTGTGCTTTTTTGGTGGTTTGATGGTTTCTTTGTTCCACTTAATTTTCTGTGCTGAGTTCTTTTTGTTCATAGATTTTCATATCTTTCATTCATTGTTGTTGAGTTTGTATTTACTGAGTATGTATATTTTTCTTCATTTTTATATTTTGATGAATAGGTTTCTTAACTTTATTTGTGGTTACCTTGAAATTTATCTTTATCTTCCTAAGTTTAGAACAGTCTTTTATTTCTAGGTATTACCTTGACTTCCTCTCCATATAAAAATTCTGTATGTAAACAATTTATTCACCCTGTTTGTTTTGATGTTGTCATCATTTATAGATTGATGTCTCTGGTTCCCTGTTTTCAGTCCTTTACCTTTGTTTTATTTTTGAGAATTCCTTATCTGATTTGGTATCTGGCTGATGCTGTCCTGTGTCTTAACCACAGGTTGTTGTCTGATGTAGGATTCTCTTTGATATTTCTTATAGGTTTATCTGGTTTTTACAAATTTCCTTACTTTTTGTTTATCTGGAAATGTCTTAATTTTACCATCATATTTGAGAGACAGTTTTGCTGGATATGTAATTCTTGGTTGGCAATTTTTTCTTTCAAGGTTTTATATGTCATATCATTTCCTTCTTGCCTACCTGGTTTCTTTCAGGTAATAAAAGCTTAGTCTTATTGGTTCCCATTTGAAGATGACTTTTCATTTTCCCAAGCTGTTCTTAGGATTCTTTCTTTGTCTTAGGTTTTGGTGAGTTTGATTATGATGTATCTTAGTGACTTTCTTTTGGGCTCTACCTTGTATGGGATTCACTGATTCTTGGATGGATGTTGTCTTGCCTTTCATGATATTAGGGAAGTTTTCTGCCAGCAAATGTTCAATAATTCTCTGGTTTTTTTTCTTTTTGTTTCCTCCTTTCCAGAATTCCAGTCACATGTAAACTTTTCCTCTTGATAATGTCCCACATAAAGCTTATGCTTCATTCTTTTATTTTCCTGATTGTTCTTCAAACAAATAAATGTTAAAGGATTTGTCCTCTATTTTGCTGATCTCATCTTCCATTGATTCAATTCTGCTCCTATGTTCTTCTATTGAGTTGTTTCTGTCTGAAATTTTATTGTTAATCTTTTGTATTTCTAGGTGCTGTTATTGTGTAGCTTCTAATTATCTATTTATTTTGTCATTTTGTTCTTGTATTGTATACATTAATTCTATTTCTTTGTCTGTGTTTTTCTTAGCTTTGTTGTATTTTCCTTGATCTCTTGGAGAACCCTATATAATAGTCTTTGGAATTCCTTATCAGGTAGTTCCATTACAATTTTTTCCTCCAATACATTTTCTAGTTCTTTGTTTGGATCACTTGCTAGAGCCTTCTTGTCCTCCCTATTTATGTGATTTGATACTGTCTGTTGTCTCTGAAGCATTAAGGTAGTAGTATTATGTTTATTTATTTATTATATTTGTTTGACACATCCTGATTTTCTGTTTTGTTTTGTTTTAATATATCTGAGTGGAAAAGACCTGTGTGTTACTCTGGGCTCTAGACTGTCTTCACTGGAGCTCTCACCAACTGTCTCCATGTGGTTGGGGCACAGCTGGTTGTTTAAGCATAGGTCTCTGTTTGCTGATCTTGTAGGGAGGCTGAAGATGTAGCTGGCATTGCTTTGTAAGATAATATGTCTGTCCTTCCAGTCAGCTGGGGGTAGGTTGCACGAAGTATTCTCATGGTCACATGATTGAGTATTGTATGGGTGTGCTGCTGGTTGTTGGGTGGTCAGATTGAGGGTGCCAAGGTCAATGGTCACTGGGTGGGTGGTATGGACACTCTCACCAGTGGTTCCAGGCAGGCAGGGCTCTGTGGAGTGGTCAAAATGGGCAACAGTCTCCAGTTGGAAGGGGGCACAATGAAGAGGTGAGGCAGGGGGAATGTTACCAGTCTACAGGTGCCTGCTAGGAGGATGTACCTTGCCTGCTAGAGCTTGATGTGGGAGAAGGTATGCCATTGGTCCTAGGGTCCCCATTGCAGGTGACTGGAGTGAGTAGGAGGTACTGCTAATCTGTGGGCCCCTGGCAATGAGTGGCTGGGTATAAGAGTAGGTGTCTGTGGTCCACAGGCTCTTGCTACCAGTGGCTAGGTGCAGCACTGAGCACTGCCAGTGTGTGGGCCCCTGATGAAGGCAATAAGATATAGGAATGGGAGCCACTGGTTCTTAGGCACTGGCAGAGTTGGCTGGGTAGAAGAGGGGTTGCCACAGATCTTTGGGTCCCTGACTCAAATGCCTGAGTGAAGGGCCTGGCATTGGTAGACATCTGGCTCTGGAGGCAGAATAGTAGTGGGTGCCACCAGACTATGATTACATGTTAGGAGGGATGGATAAGGCTGATGTGGGGGGGGGGCACTGCAAGTCCATAGACCTTTGGCTCAG
>NW_006921729.1:534690-543900 GCF_000298275.1 Orycteropus afer afer | reverse complement strand
TTGTGAGGATTATTGTTTTTTTTATGTTGGTTTGTAATCCATACTGAAAGCTGTAGTCTTTGGTCTTCATCAATAAATGCTTCAAGTTTTCTTTGCTTTCAACAAGCATGGTTGTGTCATCTGCATATCACAGGTGTTCCTCCAAGCCTGATGCCATGTTCTTCATATAATGCCCCTTCTTGAACTATTTGTCCAACATACTGATTGAATAAATATGGTGAAAGATACAGCACTGACACACACCTTTTCTGATTTTAATCCATGTAGTATCTTCTTGTTCTGTTCAAACAACTGCCTCTTCCTCTATGTACAGGTTCCTCATGAGCACTATTAAGAAGTCTGGAATTCCTGCTTTTCATAATGTTATCCATAATTTGTTTTGATCCACACAGTGAAATGCCTTTGCATAGTCAATAAAACACAAGTAAACATCTTTCTGTTATTCTCTATTTTCAGCCAAGATCCATCTGACATCAGTAATAATACACTGCATACCACATTCTTTTCTGAATCCAGCTTGAATTTCTGGCAGTTCCCTGTCCAGAAATGTACTGCTGCAACTGTTTTTGGATTATTTTCAGCAAACTTTTTACCTAAGTGTGACAATAATGTTAAACAATTCCCACATTGTAGAGGGGAAAGTTGAAACTTGAAGATGTTAAGCACTTCTTCAGGTTCACTCAACTGATAAGTGCCACAATGAACCAATGTCTGTTTACTTGTCCACGAGTCAGAGTGGTCATTGCTTTATTCAGCTTTAGAACATATGAGAAAACAAACATCTACACAAGTTTCCAAGTTTTCATATTCATTATGATATTATGCACAGTATTTCCAAATACTCTTTTATAAAACAAAAACTTTGCCATGATTCAAGCAGTATTAAAAAAAAAAAAAAAACAATGAAAAATCTAATATTTTACCACTCATCAGTAATAACTGTTAGTATTTTAGTAATCCTTCTTGTAGAAGTACATGCATATGTGACTATATTTAAATTTATATTTGTGCTTGTTTACCTAAAAATGATCTCAGGACATTAAGCTGTTTTTGTAACCTCCTTTACCTTCAGTAATATGCCATAGATAATTCCATGTCAACAAATATAAGTATACATCAGTCTACCTAATGACTATGTGTATTCCATTGTATAGGCACAACATAATTTATTTATGAAGGATTATTTCTGCTTTATGCTAGGAACTATTAGAGGTAAATTAAAAATTCATTATGTCTTTTATTCCTAAACATCAGCCTGGCAAAGTAAGTACTATTAGATCCATTTCACAGAAGATGTAATTGGAAGTCTGAGAAATTTTATGGTTTCCCTAATGGTGTACTGTAAGTGCAGAGAGAAGATTCCAGCCCACATTTTGGCTTTTAAACCTCAGGGTTCCCACAACATGTAAGGAACTAGTAAGACTCAGTGTGATCACTGCTGTGTAAGAGGCATATACAAAGTGGTTTGAGAACACTTACATGGGTAAAAAGGATGTTGATAAAGGTTCCAGGGGAGTTTGAAGGGTAACTACAATTTTTCAGGAAAGGGTAAGTGAAGACTCTTGAACAGAATATAAATTATCAATACAAATATATTTGGCATATTTGTGTAGGAGTTCTTCAGGTTTGGTAGTTAGAAAACCACAGTCTCTGTTCTTTTGAAGTAATATTTCCTGATCACATAGATAATACTCAAATAAAGGGAAAGTAATTCTTTAAATAATAGATTTATGTTCTTTCACAAATGGCTCATGGGGAAACATGGAAATCAATCAGCCTAAGAGGAACACTATTGCTCATATCTATCAACAGAAGGAGGAAAAAAGTGTCATAAGACTCCTGGAGCATTAAATCGGTTACAGAGTAATAAAGAGCCAGAATTCAGAAAGTTCTGAGACATACATAGAATCTTCATGTCCAGCCAGATACAGTGAACTCTGGTTCTTTTTCAGGTATATGAGGCCCTAAAATTCAAATACACGTGTAACTTGCACATTTACTACCTCTAAAGGTTTATTAGGAGCCCTGGTGGTACAGTGGTTAACAACTCAGCTGCAAACTGATAGGTCATTGGGTTCAAACCTACCAGCTGCTCTGTGGCCGAAAGATGTGGCAGTTTGCTTCCATGAAGATACAGCCTTGGAAACCCTATGGGACTGTTGTTCTACTCTGTCCTATGGGGTCACTATGAATTGGAATCAGTTTGATGGCACACAACAGCAACAAGTAGCAAAGGATTATTAATAGTCATTTTATACTCTGTTAATCTCTATTAATCTTAAATTACATCCCTAGGTGTGGACAGTAGAACTGGCTTTCAAAACAAAAACAGAAACTTCAGCAAAAAGCAGAATAATAGTTCCTGCTTTTTGACCATAAAGCTTTGCATTTACTTTGAAATATGTTCCAAAAGCTTATAGAGTCATGCTGGTGGCAAAAGCAGCTCAAAAATTCTCTACTGTATTTTCCAGATTGGGGCTTATATTACTGCTTTGTCCTTATGCCTCCTGTACCCCTCTATGTGCCTTCAATTACTCACTTGGCAGCCATAAGCCATCCATCAGGCACTTGACAATTGGCCTGGAAAAGATGACTCAGTCCTTAAACCTCAAATGCTGCTTTCTTCTCTCCATAGCTGAGGCAAACTTTCCCAGAAAGTCTAGACTTAAGAAACATACCTAAACTTAATCTACCTTAATTCGTGAAGAATTGTCTGGGAAAACGGAGATTTTTTTTTTCCCCTCCCATTGATAATGATAGCTTATTAGGTACAAGATATTGTGAAAGATAGTATAAATGAGATTCTTATTCAGTTAGATCTTCCAAGGTGCTTTTTGACTGCATTACGATCCTCTCTCTCCTCCCTGAAATGTTCACTACTAAAATGTTAAAGTGTACTAAGCAAATGACCAAGTACTTTGTGGGAGCCCAGCCTGTGAAATAATATTGTATTGCATGGAATTACAGTCATATGTCACTTAATGTCTACTGTACATTCTGTGAAATAGGACATTATGTGATTCGGATGTTGTGCAAAAACCATAGTATATACAAGAAGCTTCAATATAATGAGTAAGTTCTGTTACTAAGTCTGTCTTTAAGTCAAATTTGTACGTAAATCAGAACAGTTAGATAGAATTCATATCTAACATTAGTGAAATGTTTGTCTTAGTATATAGCATATAGTGTACCTTACTGTGCATAAAATATTAAAGAAACACTTTCAGATATAATAAACCATCTTTAGCATAATAATATAGTCATGACAATAATATTAGGAGCTCTGATGGCACAGTGCCTAAGCCATTTATTTGACTGCTAACCAGAAGGTTGCTGGTTCAAACCCTCCAGCTGCTCCATGGATGTAAGATGCAGCAATCTTCTGTAAAGATTTACAGTCTTAAAAACCCAATGGAAGTCACTATGAGTCAGAACTGGCTCGATGGCAGTGAGTTTGGTTGGGTTTTTAATAATACTGTTGTTTAGATGTGTGTCAGAAAATGGTGAGCATTTGTTATTTCAAACCCCATTGGATGTACTTCAAAATTTTAATATAATAGGCTTTGTGGGAGTTGAGGCCATGGCTATATCTGTAGTCCAATGTTGCCCAAATGGACTTTATACAGCACATGACTGTACTGCATTCCCAAGAATGCAATTTCAGTTTTTCATGTATAAAATAAGATAAACAATCAGGTTTTCTTTCCTTTATTTATTTTTATTTCAAATCTGCCCTATTTTACCTCATGTTTTTCCTGAAAACACTTATGCAGTGATTCACTAGGTGCTGTTACTTCTACCTCTTTTGTGGACATGGGGGTGAAGAGTTTAGTTATGAACCTTAAGATATTTAAGGAAAAAACTTAAGATCATTTTAAAAAATAAGGTAGAAATATCTAAATATTTGAAGTCCTTAATTAATTAATTCATATATTTACCAACATTTACTGAGACTCACTACACTGGTCATTTTATTAGTTCTAGGGATATAGAGAGGTATGTGTACATTCTAACTTAAAAGAAATTTCAATTTAGTTAGAAAGGCAGAATTTGGGACAAGTCATAATGATGAGGGTGAAGAGAGGACCATGGGAACCTGAAGAAAGGAAGGACTAATTCTAGTGAGGGGTCCAAAGGAAGATTCACCAAAGGGGGAAAAAAGAAAGCACAAGTGAAATATAAGGAGAAGTTTTCCAGAAGAAGAAGAGTAAGGTCATTCTTGACATCTTAAGATTGGTATACTTCCCTGGTCATGTTTTCTGTAATATGTTGTGATGAGTATTTGTTATATTTCCTAGGACAACTTTTGGGGCAGGGAAGAACACAGAATTGAGTTATTCATGGCCCATCATCATCAGTCCTTTTAAATTCCATTTCTGGTTTTATTTAATTAATTTTCCCAACATCATCCCTAATCCTAATTCAAATTTTCCTCCCCTCGGTGACATCTACTATAATACTTTTTAAAAAACATATATCTTGGATATGTATGTCTGTTTGAAAATATATGGGGTTAATTTGTGTTTAAGTATTTTAAAGTGCATAAAATATTCTTCAGTATAGCATATTTCCTTTCATTTATTTCAGGAAACATAGTTTTTTTTTTAAAGAAAATTTGCAATGATAAATTCAAAGACTCATGTTGTTGAATGTGTTCTCTTTCATAACCACATAGAATTCCATTGTATGAATCTGCTATGATTTTTTTAATCTGCTATTTGCTAATAGACTGTTAGATTGTTTCCAATTTTTGCCTATCATGAATGATGCTGCATTCCTACACACGACTTTTGATACTAACATGTAAGCATGAATTAAGGGTTACAGTTGTCCTCTTCAGCACTTGATAAAATCATTTTGAAAAATTTTATCACTGTGAATTTATTTGCATTTCCCTGAAGACCAATGAAACTGGGAGATCTGGTGGCATAGTGCCTAAGGCATTTGACTGCTAACCAGAAGCCTGGTGGTTCACATCCACCAGCCACTCCTCAGAAGGAAGATCAGGCAATCTACTTCTGTAGTGATATTGCCTCAGAAACCCAAGGAGGGCTCAATGTGAGTTGGATCCAGATTGACAGCAGTGATTTTGTTTGGTTTGGTTTTATCATATGTTTATTTGTCATTTGGATACATTAACAAATATGGAATAAAACAAACTAGAGAGATGAACACATTGCATTATTTAATTTATATATAGTTCAAAAAGAAAGAAAACTGATCTCCGGTGTTACATGTCATACAATATTATTTTTCAATAAAACATTTGCCTAAAAAGTCAATTAGATGCAGATTTAAAAAAAAAAAAAAAAGCAACCATCCAAATGAAAGAGTAGTCTTGCACTTCAAAGATGGAGCAGATATACTTTTCCCTATTCTTCCCACTATTGTCAACTGAAAACTCTTCACATTATATATAAAACAAACATAAGAATATTCCAAAAGGTGGATAGAAGAAAACAGACTGGCTGGGATCTTGTGACCCCAGGAATGGCACAATTTTGAGTTCTCTGGGTTTTCCATTTGACTTATATATCCGATATTGGAGCTGAAGAAGCTGGCGACCTAAAAATGACAACGAGAGCAGACAAAAAAATCCCAGCAAAAGCTTAGTTTCTCTAGCCAAAAGACCAAGAGAGTGTATGGTACAATTAATTGCTTTTATATGGCCTTTTCAGCAATGGTCTTGTAACTCCCCAAAACTGATTGACTGGGTCACTATCTTTCAAGGATAGTGTTTTGCCATCCTGCTTGGTTATATGTGGACCATCTCACTGAGGTTCACGGAAACCTCACCACCATCAAGAAGAATCTAGAAAGGAATGCATACTTTGGACCTGGGAGCCCAGTGCTGAGAACTTCCTAGACCCCGAAGCTATAACACTGAAGACAGAAATGGTGGGTTGATTGGCCCATGGAGAAAGAGACAGCTACAGTGAGATTGCCAGCCTATGAAAAGAGAACTGGGTACCTCTCTGCACAGGAGGTCATCAGGAGTTTTGCCTTCTTTTGCCTGCTGCCAAAGAGCATGTACAGAGCAGAGGCATGGGTATGCCCTGTACAACATGCAGCCTCCAGGCTGCATGTTGGGAGCCACACAAGCCCTCAGGTACCACACTGGGTAGCATGGCAACAAGAGAGAGAACCACATAGACCTGGTGACATGGTGGGAACCAGCGGCAGAGGCCCAGATGGGCCCAGTGACAAAGGCTTAGATTTTGTATAAGAGTCTTCCCACATGAGTCAAAACTCAGTGAGGCCCAGCCTCAGAGGAGAAGCGTCAGGAGCTGTGCAGGCCTGGTGGACAGTGTGATGGTAGCCGGAGGTAGTGGTGATGTGAACACTGCATCTGACCTGAATTACAACATGCCAAACCAGGAACATAAGGATGGACATGGGTAATTTGAGAAATGGCAAATGTTTCTCCTTTGAGAATAAATTGTTATTATTATATTATTTTTTTACTGTTTTCTTTCTATAAATAAGAATAATGGCTTTCACTTTGCCAACATTGTGTAAGTGTCTTGTGTGTCCAGATTGATCACAGATGAATGTAGCAACCGTAAAATGGTTGATGCTCATGGGCGTATCTATCTCCTTCCTAGCAGTCTTATGACTGTCTAGAAAAATTGAAGCACAGCCTATCTATGTGTGTAATGTAGATAGACAGGCTCTTAAAAAGGGGCAGCTAAATAAGACAGGAAAACTGTAGACAATAGCTACAAACACCACAGAAAAATGGGTGGCTCTATCTCCACCCATTCCAGCAAAGGCTGAGGGGAAAACCTAGATTTTCATCTTCACCAGAGTGTCATAAGTTGCCCTAACATTCCCACTGGGGTAATATCAGAGAAAGGAAAGTAGAGAACTGGGATTTCAATTCCAATCAACCAGTAACGAGAATCCTCTATGTTGCAGTGACAATGGAGACCACATGGAGAGTAAGACTTCCACCCCTTCCTCAACTCACCAGAAATGAGACCTTAGGGAGAGTCAAGACTTTCCTGTCACTCACAGGTAATGAGATCACTTTCACTATAATGCCAATGGAAGCCACATGGGAAGCTAGAACTCCCACTCCCACCCAGCAATGTCTAGGTTTCAATAAAAAATAACTCATCATATTGAGAGACAGAAAAATCTCAAACTGAATGAAAAAGACAATGAATAGATACCAACAACAAGATGATAGAGGTGACAGAATTATCTGACAGAGATTTCAAAGTACCTTGATAAAAATGCTTCAACAACCAAATACAAACATTCTTGGAGGGAAAAGCAATCAATGCCTAAGCAAAGAAAGAGAAGACATAAAAAATAACAAAATAGAAATTTTAGATCTGGGAAATGCAATAACACAAAATGAATATTCCATGGATTTGTTCAATAGCAGAATGGATGGCACAGAGTGAACTAGAAGATGGCCAATAGAAATAACCTAATTTGAGCAATAGAGATAAAATTGATGAAAATAATAAATAAATAAAACTTTAGGGAACTGTGAAACTATAACAGAAGATCTAACATTCATGTTGTTGGAATTCCAGGAAGGAATGAGAAATAAGGTGTGACTGAAAAAGTATTTGAGGAAATAATAGTTGAAAATATCCCACATTTGTCAAGAAATATAAAATTGCAGATTGAGGAACCTGAGTTAATTTGAAAAATTATAAACCCAAGAACATCTAATTCAAAGCATATCATAATTAAACTGAAAACTATCCACAGAAGAAAAATAAATTAAATGACAGAGTATATCTCATCATGAGAAGGAACATTGGGCAACCTACTTCCGTAGCGATATTGTTGTTGTTATGTGCTGTCAAGTCAGACCCAACTCATAGCAACCCCTCCTTGGGTTTCCGAGGTGGTATCACTACGGAAGTAGATTGCCCAACCTTCCTTCTGAGGAGTGGCTGGTGGGGATAAAACTCTAATACAAGAACAGATTGATAAAATAAATGGAAAATTAGTATTCATATAGAAACAGCAAATAGAAATCCAGAAGATTAATACAAAAATTTCAGAAACCCAAAGAAGTGTTGCAGAGTCGGATCCGACTCCACAGCAGTGCATTTATATCTCATCAGAAACCATGGAAGACATTGTTTAAGTGCAGAAAGAAAAATCAACCTAGAATCCTGTACTTGGTGAAATTATCCTTTAGAAATGAAGACATTCTAAGATAAAGGAAAACTAAGAGAATTTGTCAAAAGCAAACCATTCAAAAAGAATGGCTAAAAAAATTTTCCTAGCTGGAAAGATGACAATAGAGGAAGGAACATGGTGGAAGAGAAAGAAAGAAAATCACAGCAAGGAAAATTATGGGTAAATATAATAGAACTTCATTCTCCTCTTGAAATTTGTAAATTATGTTTGACCATTGAAGCAAAAATTATGACACTTTCTGATTTAGTTGTAAATATATGTAGGAGAAAATATTTAAGAATATTGTATTATGAATGGGGCAGGGTAAAGCTATATAAAAGCACTTAAGATTTCCTTTTTTTAATACACATTATTGAAATATAATTTATGTACAGTGAAATACACAAAACTAAAGTGACATGGGTCAATGCATTTTTTTTTTTGCAATGTTCCTTCCCCTACCTTTCCACCCCTAACAACCAACAAAGAAAGTGTCCCTCCATATATAAACCTTTCCTTGACTCTCCACAACAACGAACTAATACTATATTTGTCCTTCTGTGATTGACTTATGTCACTCAGCATCAAATCCTCCAGGTTCATCCATGTGAGGCAGTGTTTTGCAGACTCTACATTATTCTTTAGTGCTACCTAGCATTCCATTATGTATAAGTACCAGAGTTTGGTTATCCACTCTTCTGCTATAAATCTTAGAGATAAGTCCCTTGCCAGATATGTAATTATCAGCAAATATGAATTTGTTGCTGTCATTTTTGTTATGTGCTTTTTCATGGTGTCAATTTCTTTGTTCCATATAATTTTCTATGCTGAGCTTGTTTTGTTTGTGAATCATGTTATCACTTCCTTCATTGCCATTGTTTTAGTATTTACTGAATATTTATGCTGGTCCTCTTTTTTGATGTGAATGTTTATGATTTTCTTTTGAGGTTACCCTGTGATTTATAGTTTTCTTCCCAAGTTTAGAACTGTCTGTTATATCTTGTAGTTGTCTTGACTTCCCTACCATCTAGAAGTTCTATAACGACACAATTTTTCCCCTCT
>NW_006921729.1:518628-534000 GCF_000298275.1 Orycteropus afer afer | reverse complement strand
AGTATTCAGGTATTTGCCTTCAATCTCACTAATTCTGTCTTCCATCAATTCAATTCTGCTCCTTTGCCCATTCAATGTCTTATCTATTTCTGAAAATTTAGTATTAATCTTCTAGATTTCTGTGTGTAGACTTTGCATCATTTCTAATTTTCATTTGTTTTGTAATTTGTTCTTGTATTGTCTTTTGAGATTGTTCTGTGTTTTTCTTGGTCTGTCTCTCAGTTCACTGAAGATACCTAAATATGATTCTTTTGAATTCTTTATCAGGGAGTTCCAATGCTGTGTTTTCCTTAGGGATGTGTTTTGCATCTGTATCTTGGTCCTTTGTTTCTCCTGCTTTATCTTACTTCATTGTGTGGACTGTGATGCTCTGTTGTCTCTGAGGGATGGTGATGTTTTTGTGTTTATATTTAGTTGGTGATTGCATGTTGGAGTGACTTGCCCATGATTTTTGTTTTGTTTGCATGTTATTTACACAAGCAGGGTACTGTGCTCCTCTATTTGCTAGTTAACGGCACTCACCACCTGTCTCCTTTTCTGTTGTCAGCCTCTCATATGTCCCTGTAGACCTTGGCAAACAGAGCCTAATTTTAGGTCCCTGGAATTTAAATGAGAATGCTATCACTTTAAAATCCAAAATGGTTGCCACTTGTAAAGATTCAAAATGGCTGCACCCTTGTTCAGTTTAAATATCCAAAATGGCTACCACATGTAAACAATCAAAATGGCTGTGCCCTCCAGACAGCAGAAAGTCAACAGCTCAGGTTGTCTCCCTCTTTGCTGTTTCCCTTCCTAGTCATAGGCCACCAGCACAGTCGTCCCTGTAGCCCTTGGTGACCAGGGCTGATCTATAGGTCAATTCTCAGGGCCCAACACCACTTGGAAATATTCAGGCTGTGGTCCTGTCAGAGTAGCTTACAGTCCACAGCTTTGACCGTCTCTGTACTCACTGTCTTCGTTCAGGTTTTTCCACTAGTTGGTGCCTAATCTACTTCTGTATAGTTCCTTTCAAAGCTCAGGGCTCCAGGATTATCTTCTGTAGCTCTGTCAATTGGTTTTTCTTTTCTTTGTTGAAGAGGGTCTGTGTTGCTTGTCTGCCTTTTCCTCCATCTTATTGGAAGTCTTAATATTTCTATATTTCACAGTAACTGGTAAATTGGCAACACCAGTAGATTAGGATTGTGTTGTGTGACTATTATAAGTTATGTATATATAATGAAATCCTTAGAGCAATCATGAAAAATTTATACAGAAAGAGACACACAGAAGCACTAAAAGTATATCAAAATGGAATTTTTAAAAAGTTAAAGTAATTATGGGAATGCAGGAGAAAGGAAGCAGGGTAAAGGAAAACAGGGAAAAAAATGAAGTGACAGACTTGACCTCTAACATATCAATAATTAAGTTACTATAAATGATCTTAATATACCAATTAAAAAATGTAAAGAGTGATTTAAAAAATTGACTCAATTATATGCTGCCCACAGAAGTTTACCCTAAATATATAGGAGGGGTCACTATGAGTCGAGTCTGACTTGATGGCACATAACAACAATAACATAAATATATAAGCAAGTGGAAAGTAAAATGATGGAAAAAAAATACACAACACAAACATTAATTTAAAAAATCAAGATTGCAAATATTAATATCAGAGTAAATAAAATACAAGCAATATAAAGGAATATAACATAATTATTAAAGGGTCACCTCACTTTTATTGGGTCAATTCCCAGATGGCCCAGAAATATATCCACACAAATGTGCCCAAAGGCTTTTTGATGAAGATGGAAAAGTAATTCAATGCAGAAAAGAGAGGTTTTATTATTAGTATTATTTGTAGCAAATGGTGCTAAAACATTTGAACATTCATTCACAGGCAAAAAACAAAAACAAAAAAACCCAAAAATTCTGAAAAACAAAAACATTGATTCCAGTCTAAGTACAATAATAATAATAATAAAAAATTAAAAGCAAATAAATAAACAAAACCTCAAACCTATTGCTATCCAATCAATTCTGACTCAAAAAGACATAAATTAGAATTACTCTTCTATTGAGAAGATTTTCTAAAGTGTTAAATAATATTAAAATATATTCAGTATTATTTTTTTTAATTAGAAAAGTTAAAAGCAAAGCTAATATTGTATCCACTTTACCCATTAGCTCCATAAAAATAAAATTGAACAATAGCACTTATCTCCAATAAGAATGTAAGGAAATTCACACCCCTATGGTGATTGCCTTTACCTCTTAGAAAATTAAATCTGGCAATAGCTACTGAAAGGAATAACAATTATATCTGCAACTGTACTTTTGGAGCTCAAGCAAATAGAGATCAGAGCTAGAGTATATAAGTAAGAAAGTTTGGAGAGGATAAGAGAAAGATTATTGACTTTTCTTCGTTATAATCTTATATGATTACTCTGCTTATAATAGTTTGGTCATGATGCTAAAATATGGAAAATAATTTAAATGAGAGATGCAGACAAGAAATGTGATTCTGGTTTCAGTTATGACATGTAAAGAGCTTGGAAGTCATCATGCCCATTTTTATAAAAAGAAAATAAAATGAAAAAAACTGAAAATCAATGACTTTTCTAGACTCCTCAGAACACTGAGGTCACAGACAAAGCTGCACCCTGAAATATGGAAACAGACAAATAGAGAGAGCCACAGCTCACATCAGATTGTCTGGAACCAAAGGTACTGGAGCCATCAAATGGTAGGAACACTTAAATAATAAATTTTATGAATTGCTGGAGGTTGAATATGAACTAGCTTAAGAGTGGAAACTCCAGAGCACTAAAACTTAGGGTGACCCCAACACTTTCATGAGTTCAGGAATAAAACCAGTTCCCACAGTAAAGATACTAGAAACTATTCCTTTTATTTAGGCAAGGGAAGCGGAAGATGAACCATTTTGAAAAAGGCCAAAAATGTCTCCATAACAAAGGCCAATGTTCCAAGGAAAAAAACTTTATCTGAGTCTCATCTGATCTGGAGGAATGACATTTACCCAGTTCTAGCCCACTCCACTCATCCTGTCTCAACTAAGGGAGTGGGCTAGCTGAAAAACACTTGGGAAGGTCACATCCCAGGCACATAGGCCCACTAAAAGAGTGATAATTAATCACAGTATTATAGAACACTTGTCCTTTCCTGATATTACCATGACCTCAACAGGACTTTAGTATAATAATAGTGAATTACAGCTGAAGAAGCTGTAAGGTTCAGATTGTATTTAAGAAGGGCTTTTTAGAGGTAATGGAAAACAGGATGAGCAAAAACAAGGGTACTATTGGGAATGGAATATTCTGACACATCTATAGCTATAGCAAACATTAAATGCAGCACAACTCCTACCCAACTTAACATAACATCTCCAGCTAAAGACCTATTTGTTGTTAGGTGCCCTCAAGTCATCTCCAACTCATAGAGATCCTATGCATAGAGATCCTATGCACACCAGAATGAAACACTGCCCAGCCTCACGATCCTTGCTATACCTAAGCCCATCATTGCAGCCATCATGTCAATCCATCTGGTTGAGGGCCTTCCTCTGTTTTGTTGACCCTCTGCTTTACCAAGCATGATATCCTTCTCCAAGGAATGGTTCCTTCTGACAACATGACCAAAGTAGGTGAGACAATGTCTGGCCATTCTCACTTCCAAGGAGCATTCTGGCTGCACTTCTTCCAGGACAGATTTGTTAGTCCTTTTAGCAGACCATGGTACTCTTAGCATTCTTCTCCAGCATCACAACTCAAAAGCATCAACTCTTCTTTGATCTTCCTTATTCATTGACTAGCTCTCACATGCATATGATGTGTTTGAAAATGCCACGGCTTGGGTTAGGTGCACCTTAGTCTTCAAGGAGACATCTTTGCTCTTCAGCACTTGAAAGAGGTCTTTTGCAGCAGATTTCCTAATGCAGTACATTGTCTGATTTCTTAACTGCTGCTTCCATTGGTGTTGATTGTAGAATTAAGTAATAAGAAATTCTTGACAACTTCAATCTTTTCTTCATCCATTGTGAAATTGTTTATTGGACCAATTGTGAGGATTTTTGTTTTCTTTATATTGAGGAATAATCCATACTGTAGACTGTAGTCTTTAGTGTTCATCAGTAAGTGCTTCAAGTCATCCTTACTTTCAGCAAGCAAAATTGTGTCATCTGCATATCATAGGTTGTTAATGAGTTTTCCGCCAAACCTGATGCAACATTCTTCATATAATCCAGCTTCTCAGATTATTTGCTCAGCATACAAATTGAATAAGTGTGGTGAAAGGATACAGCCTTGACACACTGCCTTCTAGATTTTAAACCATGCAAATTCCCCTTGTTCTGTTTGAATGACAGCTTCTTGGTCTGTGTCCAGGCTCCTCGTGAATACAATCAATTGTTCTGGAATTCCCATTCTTCTCAATGTTATTCATAATTTGTTATGATCCACACAATCAATGATTTTGCATAGTCAATAAAACATAAGTAAACATCTTTCTGGCATGCTTTGCTTTGAGCCAAGATCCATCTAACATCAACTATGATACCCCTCATTCCATGTCTTCTTCTGAATCCAGCTTGCATTTCTGGAAGCTCCCTGTCAATATACTGCAGCAACCAGTTTTGAATTATCTTCAGTAAGATTTTACTTGCATGTGATATTAGATCTATTTTACTTGCATGTATTAAAGACCTATTTACCTCATTTTCTATTACTTAATATATTGTGCCAGGTTTTCAACAAAAAACTACAAGCCATGCTAAAATTAGGAAAAAAACATATCAAGAAACAATATATGGGACATGAATAGATATATGCATACCCATGTTCATGGTAGCACTATTCACAGTAGCAAAGAGATGGATACAATCTAAGTGCCCATCAACAGAAGAATGAATAACAAAATTATAGTACATGCACACAAGGGAACACTACACAACATTAAAAGATAATGAAGAATCTGAAAATCACCTCATAACATGGATGAAATTGGAGGACATCATGCTGAGTGAAATAAGACAATCACAGAAGGACAGATATTGTATGAGTCTGTTGTTATGAAAGGACAAGGAAAGGTTTACCCAGGGAAAGAAAGTATCTTTGTTTTGGTTATCAGGGAGGGTATGGGAAGGAAAATTACTGGCTAGTTAAGGGACATATGTTGACTTGGGTGAAGAAAAAACAGGAGAAGAAGAAGGATGAGGAGGATGAGAAGAAGAAGAAGAAGGAGAAGGGGGAGGGGCATGAGGAGGAGGAAGAGAAGGAGGAGAAGGAGAAGGAGAAGGAGAAGAAACAAAGCAAGTACCAGAACCAGACTCAGATGTTGACATTATCAGGCAGATAATTTCAAGTAACTATGCCTAAGGCATTTGATTGCTAACCAGAAGGCTGGCAGTTCAAACCCACCAGCCACTCCTTGGAAGGAAGGTTGGGCAATCTACTTCCATAGTGATACTGTCTCAGAAACCCAAGGAGGGATTGCTATGAGTTGGATTCAACTTGATTGCAGTGAATTTGGTTTGTTTTTTTGATCATGATTAAGTTAGGGATCTTGTAGAAAAACACAACATGCATGAACAGATGGATAGTGTAAGCAGAGAGGGGGATACTAAGAAAGAATCTAAAAGAATTTCAGAAATCAAAAACATTGTAGCAGAAGTGAAGGAAGTCTTTGAAGGATTCATCTGTAACTTGGACATGGGCAAAATAAATCAGTGTTCTTGAAAGTATTTCAATATAGAGTTCCCAACAGAAATGCAAAAAGAAAAAGGAATAAAAACAGGATAGAAAATCCAAGAATTGAGTGACAATTATAAAAGTGTAATATGAACACTATGCAGGATAAATTTTAAATAATAATAATAATAATAATAATAATAATAATAAAAGCTTCCCCTAGGCACACCATATTCAAACTGCAGAACACCAAAAACAAAGAGCAATATTTGAAAGAAGCCATAAGTAAGTCCACTTTACCTATAGGGAAACCAGGATAAGAATTCATTGGATTTCTTGTACCAAATATATATATACATACAAGCCACAAGAATGAAGAAAACCAAAGACACATGGAAACAATTAGTCCAAGGGACTGGCACACCATGTGATCCTCAGTTTATGACCATGAGACCAGAAGAACTAGATGGTACCTGGATACCACTGTCAACCACTCAGAGAGGGATCTATGTAGGAGATCCTAAATAGAGTGGAAGAAACAATGGGAAAGAAAACTCAAAATCATAAAAAGAATAGACCAGGTTTCCTGGTCTGATAGAGCCTCTGGTGGAACACCTGAGACTATGACCCCTAGCTGTCCTTCAGGTGTGGGATTGAACTCACTCCTGTGGCTTCCAGCCAGACAAAAGACAAGCATATGAACTGAACATTTACATTAGGTAGATACACTCCTTGGAGAGATCAATCATGGGAGAACAGAAGGGCTATGTATGCATAGGAAAACAGCTAGGGAGGTAGGAGTGCATGGGAGTGAAGGACACAGGGAAGAGGTAACTATGTGGAGGAAGTGGGAAGAGAGCTGTTGCACTGTGAGAAAGGAAAAAGAGAAGGATGAGGAGAAGGAGGAGAAGGAGAAGGAGAAGGACAGTCAATGTCATGAGACAAAGTGTATGTGAACTGCTGTGTGGAAAAGTCCCTGAAAGCTTGATTCAGAAGAGGACGTGGAATGAGGGATATCAATGCTGATGTCAGATGGATCTTGCCTGAAAGCAAAGAATACCAGAAAGATGTCTACTTGTGTTTTATTGACTCTGCAGAAGCATTTGACTGTGTGGGTCATAACAAATTATGGATAACATTGAGAAGAATGGGAATACCAGAACACTTAATTGTGCTCTTGAGGAACCTATATTAGACCAGGAGGCTGTTATTTGAACAGAACAAGGGGATACTGCATGGTTTAAAATAAAATAGGGAGTGTGTCCAGGTTGTATCCTTTCACCACACTTATTCAATCTGTATACTGAGCAAATAACCCAAGAAGATAGACTATATGGAGAAGACCATGGCATCAGGATTGGAGGAGGACTCATTAACAACCTGCAATATGCAGACAACAGAACCTTGCTTGCGGAAAGTGAAAATGTCTTGAAGCACTTACTGATGAACACTAAGGACTGCAGTCTGCGATGTGGATTACAACTCAACATAAGGAAGATGAAAATCCTCACAAGTGGCCTGATAAGCACCATCATGACAAGTGGAGAAAAGATTTCACATTACTTGGTTCCACAATGAAAACTAATGGAAGCAGCAGTCAAGAAATCAGATGACATATTGCACTGGGCAAATCTGCTGCAAAAGCCCTCTTTAAAGTTCTGAAGAGCAAAGACAACTCGTTGAAGACTGAGATGTGCCTAACTCAAGCCATGGTGTTTTCAATCACCTCATATGCATTTGAAAATTGGACAATGAATAAGGAAGACCAAAGAAGAGTTGATGCTTTTGAGTTGTGGTGTTGGCAAAAAAATACTGAAAATACTGTGGACTGCCAGAAGAACTGCTAAATCTGTCCTGGAAGAATGCAGCCAGAATACTCCTTGGAAATGAGAATGACCAGACGTCTCACCTACTTTTGCCATGTTGTCAGAAGGTACTATTCCCTGGAGAAGAATATCATGCTTGGTAAATAGGAAGGTCACTGAAAAAGTGGAAAGCACTCAATGAGATGAATTGACACAATGGTTACAACAAATGGGCTCAGGTATAGCAAGGATTATGAGGCTGGAGCAGGACCAGGAAGTGTTTCATTCTGTACATAGGGTTGCTGTGAGTCGTAGGAAACTCAATGGCACTTAATAACAACTCCAACATATATATATATATTTATTGTTGTTGTTATGTTCTGTTGAGTCTGACTCGACTCATAGCGACCCCTTCTTGGGTTTCCGAGGTTCTTCTGTAGAGAACCCAGACCAAGACAGCCGAGAGTGGTACTAGACAAACAAAATCATAAGGATGAGTTTCTTCAATTGGTTCTTAAGTTTGATTATTTGTAAAGGTACTGATGACTTAACCTCCATTAGTAAATAGGGCAGTACTAATCCATTGTGTGAAATGGTAATATTAATAAACAAACTAGCTCCACCAATAGATCAAATATTGATGAGAAATGAGGCTCTGGGTTATCACATGTTTGACACTTTTCTGCAATTTTGTCAGAATGAAGAGTGTAAGGAAGCTCGTTGTTTGGTCCTAGACAAAGTGTAGAAAGAATGAGATAAGCTCAGGGCTTTGGAGTTGCAGCTCAAGCACCATATAGAAGACCTCAATGTTTCCAGTTATGACCTGAAAGAAAGACTTATTTCTTGTAGTAGCAGAGCTGATATTGCCCAAAATCAAACCTAGAGTCTTATCACAAGAATGGCTTAATTACAATGCCAATTGAATTGCCAGCCTCAAATCGTGTCTGATGTTAAACTGAAGGCATTGATTGGGAAGAAATGTGATTCTGAAAATTGGGATGGATACATTTGGGCAGATAATCAGGAAGATGGGGACATTGAGACCCTAAATTCCATTGAATCCCTTCTGCCTGAACACCAGCCCTCTCACCCCCATCTGATGAGACTAACCCAACTGTGCCTGCTGAGTTATTGTCTGAGCTATCACCTGGGGTAGCACCTGGGGCATTGTATGGGGCATTGCCTGAGGCAGATGCCTTACAAGACATTAGTGAATGTTCCCAGGAACCATCCCTACCACCTATTATTGCTTCTAGATCTATAACTAGACTTAAGTCACAGTGAACTCCAAAATACAGTACAAAGTATGACCCAGGAAGAGGTATGCTATACATGAAAAGAACTGTTTGACTTCTCTAATAAGCACAAGCAGAAACCTGAAGAATATGTGTGGGAATGGCTATTAAGGATGTGGGATAATGGTGCAAGGAACATAATGTTGGACTCATTTGAGTTTATTGATTTTTTTGTTATTTTAAGCATAATTCTTCATTTAGTATTTCAGCTTGAGAGGTTAGGAAAGGACCTAACAGTTTATTTGGTTGATTTACTGAAACATGGATTTTGTCAGGGTCTACACTAAGTCAAGTTGAAGTATCAGACCGTTTTGGTATAAGGTAGAAGAAGATACCAAAGATTTAGGGAAATTGGTGTATGAAAATGAATTTATCTGATTAGACCCACAAATGGAGTGCCCAGAGGACACATCTTTCACCACTATGATGAAGAACAAATTTGTGAAGGGAACCCCTTGAAGACTGCTGTGATTGCTATTTTATGTAGGTCAGATTTGACATTCAGAATGCCTAATTGAATTAAGACACCTAACTACAGTGGGGCTGATTACACTTTGTATTGGTAGGGGTCAAGTGGCAACACTTAACTGACAAAGACATCATGAGCATGGTTACCATAATGGAAAGTAGGGTCAAAGCAGTAATCTGAATAGTCTGACTCATATGGATGTGTGCTGCTGGCTACTTAGGCATGGTGTCCGTAGGAGTGAAATAGATGGGAAGTCTGTTAAATATTTACTTGATTTGTACAAGCAGTAGAATTCTAGGTCAAGTGAACAGCAGTCTAACTTGAATCACCAGGATACAGAATCATGATCCCTAAATCAATTCCCATACTTGAGCCAGTTTACAGAACCAAAACCTTTTGAATGATGAGGAGGTCAGGTCCCCTTGAGGAACCACCCCACTACACTGCCAAACAATTCATACTGTTAATCTTTCTCCAAGATTTCCTCAAAGGGAACTACAGCCTTTTAGAAGAGTGACTATTCTTTGGAGAAAAGGAAATAATCAGAACTTTTGGCTATTACCGCATACTGGCTCTGAATTGACACTAATTCCAGGAAACACAAAACATCACTGTGGCACACCCATCAGAGTTGGGGGCATAGAGAGGTCAAGTTATTGATGGAATCTTAGCTCAGATCCATGCCACTTTGGTCCAGTGGGTTCCCAAACCCATCCTATAGTTTCCACAGTTCCGGAATGCATAATTGGAATAACTATAGTCAGCAACTGGCAGAACCCTCACATTGGATTCCTGACATGTGGAATAAGTGCTATTATGATAGGAAAAGCCACATGGAAGCTATTAGTACTGCCTTTACCTAGGAAAATAGTAAACCAAGAGCAATAACACATTCCTGGAGGGATTGCAGAGATTAGTGCCACCATCAAGGACTTGAAGGATGCAGGGGTGGTGATTCCCACCACATCTTCAGTTAACTTGCTTATTTGGCCTATGCAATAAATGAATGGATCTTGAAGAATAATAGTGGATTAGTATAAACTTAACCAGGTGGTAACTCCGATTGCTGCTGCTATACCAGATGTACTTTAATTGCTTGAGCAAATTAATACATCTCCTGGTACCTGGTATGCAGCTATTGATCTAACCAATGGCTTTTTCTCAAGACTAATTTCAAAGGATCATAACAAGCAGTTTGCCTTCAGTTGGAAGGCAACAGTACACTTTCACTGTGATACCTTAGAGGTATATCAGCTTTCCAATACTCTGCCATAACTTAGTTCACAGGAAAACTGATCACCTCTCCATTCCATAGGACATCACAATGATCCATTACATTGATGACATTTATGCTGATTGGACCTAGTAAAGAAGAAGAATCAGTGACTCTAGACTTATTGGTGAGCCATTTTTGTGGTACAGTGTGGGAAATTAACCCAACAAAATTTGAGGTGCCTTCTACCTCAGTGAAATTTCTGAAAATCCAATGGTATGGACCATGTCAAGCTATTTCCACTAAAGTGGAGGATAAGTTATTGCCTCTGGCCCCTTCCACAACTGAAAAGGATGTGCAACATCTGGTGGACCTCTTTGGATTTTGGAGATAACATATCCCTCATTTGGTGTGCTACTCTAGCCTATTTATCAAGTGACTCAAAAAGCTGCTAGTTTTGAGTGGAACCCAGAACAACAGAAGGGTCTGCAACAGGTTCAGGCTACTGTGCAAGCTGCTCTGCCACTTTGGCCATATGATCTGGCTGATCCAATAGTGCTTGAAGTGTTGGTGGCAGATAGAAATGCTATTTGGAGTCTCTGGCAAGCTCCCAGTGGTGAACTATAGTGCAGACCATAGGATTTTGGAGCAAAGCCTTGCCATTCTCTGAAGAAAACTACTCTCCTTTTGAGAAACAGCTTTGGCTTGTTACCAGGCCTTAGCAGAGATTGAACCCCTAACCATGGGCCACCAAGTCACCAGGAGGTTTGAGCTGCCCATCATGAACTGGGTGTTGTCTTATACACAGAGTCATAAAGTTGGATGTGAACAGCAGCACTCCATGCATTAAATGGAAGTGGTATATAAGAGATAGGGCTTGATCAAGACCATAAGACACAAGTAAATTGCACGAGGAAGTGGCTCAAATGCCTATGGTCTCCACTCCAGTCACATTATCTTCCCTCTCCCAGTCTGCACCTATGGCCTATGGGGAGTTCCTTATGATAGGTTGACTGAGGAAGAGAAACTTATTCCTGGTTAACAGATGGTTCTGTATGATATATAGGTACCACTTGAAAGTGCACAGCTGCAGCAATGCAGCCCTTTTTTGGGACCTCCCTGAAGGACAGTGGTGAATGAAAATCCTCCCAATGAGAAGAAATTTGAACAGTGTATCTGGTTGTTTACTTTGCTTGGAATGAGAAATGGCCAGGTGTACATTTGTACATTGTTGCTTGGGCTTTGGACAAAATGATTTGGCTGGATGGTCAGGGATTTGGAAGGAACATGATTGGAAAATTGATGGGTGTGGGGGAAAGGTATATATGGGTAAATCTTTCTGAATGAACCAAAGAAGTGAAGATATTTGTGTTTCATGTAAATGCTCACCAAAAGTGACCTTGGTAGAGGATGACTTTAACAATCAAGTGGATAGAAGAACACCTGTAGAAACCAGTCATTCTCTTCCCCCAACTACTCCTATCATTGTCCAGTGAGCTCATGAACAAAGTGTCTTTGGTGGCAAGGAGGGAGATTATGGCTGGGCTCAGCAACATGGGCTTCCACTCACCAAGACTGACATGGCTATGGCCACTGCTGAGTGCCCAAGCTGCCAACAGCAGAGGCCAACACTGAGTCCACAGTATGGAACCATTCCTTGAGCAATCAGCCAGCAACCTGTTGGCAAGTTGATTACATCAGACCACTTCCATCACATAAAGGGCAGTGTTCTGTTCTTCCTGGAACAGATATTTTGGATATGGATTTGTCTTCCCTGCACGCTGTGCTTCCACAAAAACTGCCATCCATGGACTTACATTCATGGTATCCCACACAGAATTGCTTCAGATCAAAGGATCCACTTCTGAGCAAATAAAGTGTGACAATGGGCCTACACTCATGGAATTCACTGATCTTACCATGTTCCTCACCATTCTGAAGAAGCTGGCTTGATGTAATGGTGGAATAACTTTCTAAAAACACAGTTGCAGTGCCAGCTAGGTGACAATACTTTGCAGAGTTGGGGCAGTGTTTGCCAGGAAGCTGTATATGCTCTAAACGAACATCCAATATATGGTGCTGTTTCTCCAATAGTCAGGATTCACAGGTCCAGGAACTAAGGGGTGGAAGTAGGAGTGCCACCACTCACTATTACCCCTAGTGTTCTGGTTACCTAATGCCGCTCTGACAAGAATATACCACAAATGGGATAAGTTTGATAAACAGGAGTTTATTCTTACATTTTGGAGGCTTTAAGTCTGAGTTCAAAGTGCTCTAGGGGCTGGGTGAAAACCCTTCAATCTTGAGCTTCAGTGCTGTCTTCTGCTCCCAGCACACTGAAGCTAGAGGCTTTTCTTCACTCAGACAGCTGCTGGCTGCTGAGACTGACAAGCCCAAGGTTGACAAGTAAAAAGGCACAGTCCCGGTGTTACCAAACCAAACAACAGAACATTAATTCAAGTTCATTGAAAGTCCCAAGGTTGGCAGAGCACAGGAGGCTGGTGAACAATGACACAGCTACATGGAGGGTTCAAGTGTTCCATAAGCCAGAGACCATTCCCAAAGTTGTTTCTTATATATGGGAAGCAGACCACATACCCAAAGCAGCTATTCAGCTGCTCCAATAGATTCCACCATGGAGTTAATTACCAATCTCACCATGGGGAATACTACATCTAGCTGTCCAGCTACTCAACCAGGCCCAGCCAACCTGAGACACAAACATAACCATCACAGCTAGGGACACACTGAAAAACTTCTTGCTCCTTTTTCCTGAAACCCTGTGCTTTGCAGGTCTGTAGTTTTTAGTCCCAATGAGATGAACACTCCCACCTGGAGAAATAATAGTGATTCCATTGAACAGAAAGTGAAGAATCCTACCTGGCCATTTTGGACTCCTCATACTTCTGGATCAACAGGCAAAGAAGGAAGTTACTGTATTGTCTGGTGTGATATATTCTAATTACCAAGGGGAAATTGGCTTGATATTATATAATGGAGGTAAAGAGGAATATGTCTGGAATACAGGAGATTCCTTAGAATGTCTCTTAGTATTACCATGTCCTGTGATTAAAGTCAGTGAAAACTATAGGGGGGAGGAAGATGGTGTCATACCTGTAACCTACATGTTTGTTCCCTCTAGCATCTTAATTCCTGAAAAACTAGGTACATCAGATAGAAACAGTGATACTGGAGTTGTGAACAGCTGAGGAGGAGAAAAGTTACCAGATTTAGTGGAAGTGGAGAAAAAGAGAAGATTAAACAGCTGGGAAAAAAATAAATGAACTGCCTAGCCAGTGGGGAAATGGAGATATGGAGAAGCAGAAACTGCATTAGGAACATGAAAGAGAGCAGCAGAGAGGAGGGGAAAGGAAAAAAAAAAAATATATGGAACCCATAGAGGTTTTGTGGACTCAGAATATCCACACTAGGAGTTTCTGATGCTAACCTTAGGAGCTGAGTTGAGTGAGTAGATAACCTTGATAAGAAACAGGGAAAAAAAAACCCTTTGGCTTGGGGTGCCATGGAGTTCAGAAAGGAGAGGGAGAAAGGAAAAAACTCACTGTGAGTAGGTAGAGCCCTGGAGTGAGCTCACAGCAGTGGATTGGAGTTCAACTCTTCCACAATCACTTTTTAGCACAGAGTGGACCAGGGTATGTTTTTTTGTGGCTTCCCAACCCAAGTGGAAAGTAGTGGCCTCCTAACCACTAGGGTCTCTGTTGATTTTGAACCATGAGTCTGTGATTGACAACAAAAAGTCATCACTAGTAGTCTGTCCAAACAGACTCAAACCAAACTCCCAGAGGCAGCAGCAACTGCAAATGAGGAAAACAGAGACTCACTACTGTTGCCTTTTCTTTTCTTTCTTTTCTCTTTTTTCCCCTTCTTCCCTGCCTCATCCAATAGAAGGAGTATATTAAGACACCACAATACCAGCTCATCCCAACTCCAAATCCCCTTCACAACAGAGACCTGCATCCACATTCCCAATAATGTTTCCACCAACATAAAGAAAACTGGAGAGCAACCCATTATATCTGAATAAATAACCCAAAAAAGTACACTTGCTTTGCACTTGATTTTAAACATAAAATCAGGGCAAAACAAATTAATACATAAGTAGCAGTTAAAGACAAAAACTTTAGAATGTCAGACAACCTCAAATCAATCAAACAAACAAACAAACAAAAAAAAAAAAACAGGACACTTATTATTATTATTATTATTCTTCCCTTCCCAGGTTCTGGTTTTCAACTTTTTCTCTCTTCCCTGTTCCTAGTTCCCATTTTTTTTTTCCTTGTGGTTCTCCCCATTCCTTGCTTTTCTTTTTGAATTTTTCCCCTTTTTCTTTGTTATTGTCCTACTTTACTTCTTTTCTTATTGTCCTCTCCCCTGATGCTGTGGGGATTTTGTTTTTGTTTTCTTTTCTCCCCCTTTTTCTATGCATATTTCTTTTGGTTTTTAAAAATATTTCTTTAAATATTTTCTCTCATGTATTGACTTTCCTTTTTTTCTTTTTTTCTCTTTTTGGTGATTGTTCTTGTGTGTTTATGCAGTGTGTTTTATGTCCACTTGCTTTTACTTTTCTGATTTTTTTTTTTGATTGTTGTTTTTGTCTGTCTTAGTGGGAGACTGCAACCATGCCCATACAATGCACCCAAACCCACACTTCCTGCAGCTCCACTTACTGAGTGAGAGCTACCACTTCCTTTTCTACCAACTGGCCAATGATAAATAACCACCAATAAGAACCTGATGCACCCTTAACTGCTCTTCACAAACAATTAATGGAAATCTGTTCAGCCACCCTCATTCTCTATCACAACCACCAGGAGATAGGTGACGAGTGCATAAGTGTTGCCAACTAGTGAATAGAGGAACACAGTGCCATGCTTACACAGATACA
>NW_006921729.1:507917-508502 GCF_000298275.1 Orycteropus afer afer | reverse complement strand
TGTAAATCCTCACCCAAATCACAATAATAAAAATAAATAAAGAAAGAGAGAAAGAAGAAATGGAGCAGGTCTTTAAAAAAAAGAAAACTTTCCAGAAGAAAAAGTTCTGACCCAGATAACTTCACTTGGAGAATTTTACCACACATTCAGGGAAGATTTTACATTTATACTACTCAAATTATTCCAGAACATAGAAAAAGATGTAATACTCCCAAACTCATTTTATGAAGCAAGCATAACACTGATACCAAAATAAGGGAAAGACACCACTAAAAAGGAAAACTACAGACCAATATATCTATCCCTCATGTATATAGATGCAAAAATATTTAACAAAATCCTATCCAACAGAATCCAACAACATATCCATAAAATAATACATCCTGACCAAGTGAGATTCATACCTGGTATGCAAGGAACATCAGGAATGCAATCAATGTAATCCACTACATAAACAAAATGAAAGAAAAGAAACATGATCATATCAATCGACACAGAAAATGCATATGATAAAATCCAGCACCTGTTCCTGTTCAGAACTCTCAGCAAAATAGGCATAGAAGGGAAATTCCTCAACATAATAAA
>NW_006921729.1:506662-507352 GCF_000298275.1 Orycteropus afer afer | reverse complement strand
ACTTATTCATTGCAAATACCTTTTTCAACAATACAAATGATGACTGTACACATGGACAGGTGGAGTACATGGGAATTAGATCGACTTCATCTGCGGCAAGAGGTGATGGAAAAGCTCAATATCTTCAGCCAAAACAAAGCCAGGAGCTGACTGTGGAACAGACCATCAACTGCTTATTTGTAAGTACAAGTTGAAGCACAAGACAATGAAAAGAAATCCATGAGATCTAAAATATGACCTTGATTATATCCCTCCTGAATTTAGAGACCATCTACAGAATAGATTTGATGCATGACCACCAATGACTGCAAACCAGAAGAATTGTGGGATAACATCAAGAATGTCAACCGTGGAGAAAGCAGAAGGTCATTAAAAAGACAGAAAGAAAGAAAAGACCAAAATGGATGTCAGAAGAGACTGAAACTTGCCCTTGAAAGGAGAGTAGCTAAAGCAAATGGAAGAAATGACAAGATAAAAAAGCTGAACAGAAGATTTCAAAACACAGCTCGAGAAGATAAAGTCAATTATTATAATGAAATATGCAAGGACCCGGAGTTAGAAAACTAAAAGGGAAGAACAGTCTCAGCATTTCTCAAGCTGAGAGAACTGAAAAAAAAATTCAGGCCTCCTGTTGCAATATTGAAAGATTCTATGGGCAAAAAATTGAATGATTCAGGGAATATCAAAAGA
>NW_006921729.1:493314-506002 GCF_000298275.1 Orycteropus afer afer | reverse complement strand
AACAACAACAACAACAACATGGAATTAGAGATATCATTGCTGATATCAGATGGGTCTTGGCTGAAAGTAAAAAATACCAGAAAGATCTTTACTTGTGTTTTATTGACTATGCAAAAGCATTCATGTGGATCTTAACAAATTATGGATAACTTTGAGAAGAATGGGAATTCCAGAACACTTGATTTCGCTCATCAGGAACCTGTGCATAGACCAGGAGGCTTTCATTCACACAGAACAAGGGGATATTTCATGGTTTAAAATCAGGAAGGGATTGTGTCAGGGTTGTATCCTTCCACCATACTTATTCTATTTGTATGGTGAACAAATAATCCTAGAAGCTGGACTATATGAAGAAGAACGTGGCGTCAGGATTGAAGGAAGACTCATAAACAACCTGCAATACGAAGACAACAGAATTTTGCTTGCTGAAAGTGAAGATGACTTGAAGTACTTACTGATGAAGATTAAAGACTTCAGTCTGCAGTGTGGATTACAACTCAACATAAAGAAAATGAAAATCCTCACAACTGGACCAATCAGCAGCATCACAGTAAATGGCAAAAATATTGAAGTTGTTAAATTTCATATTACTTGGTTCAACAATCAACACCAATGGAAGCAGCAGTCAAGACATCAGAAGACATATTTCACTGGACAAACTTGCTGCAAAAGACCTCTTTAAAGTGCTGAAGAGGAAAGGTGTCTCCTTGAAAACTAAGGTTCACCTAACCCAAGCCATGATATTTTTAACCACCTCATATGCATGTGAGAGCTGGACAATGAACAAGGAAGACTGAAGAAGAGTTGATGCTTTTAGTTATGGTGTTGGTGAGAATACTGAAAGTACCCTGGGCTGCCAAAAGAACGAACAAATCTATCTTGGAAGAAGTGCAGCTAGAATGCTCCTTGGAAGTGAGAATGCCAAACTTTGTCTGACCTACTTTGTTCATGTTGTCAGAAAGGACCATTCCTTGAAGAAGGATATCATGCTTAGTAAAGTGGAGCATCAGCCAAGAAGAGGAAGGCCCTCAACGAGGTGGATTAACACAATGGCTGCAGTGATGGGCTCAGGTATAGCAAAGATTGTGAGGCTGGCACAGGACCAGGCAGTGTTCTGTTCTGTTGTACATAAAGTCACTATGAGTCAGAGACAAGTAGATAACACCTAACAAAACAGCACAAAACTGTTATCTTTCTGACAAAGGAGTTAAGGCAGTAAAATGAAGAAAGGATAGTCTTTTCAACAAATGCACTAAAACAATTGGACATCCATATGATCTCAAAACAAACCTTACACCTTTCATAAAAATTAACTCAAAGTGGATCTAAATGTGAAATACAAAATTACAAAATTTTTAGGAGGTAACAAAGGAGAAAATCTAGGTGACTTTGGGTTTGGTGGTGAACTTTTCAGTAGAACAGTAAAAACATATCCATGTCAGAAAAATAATGAGGTAGAACTTTATTAAGGTTAATAACTTCTGTTCTGAGAAGTGCACTGTAACTATAATAAAAGACAATCCATACAGTGGAGGAAAATTTTCTTGAAAATACCTATTTAATAAAAGATTTGTATCCAAATATGAAAAGTACTCCTATATTTTAAAAATCAGAAAACAATAAACCCAATTTAAAAATGGGTGAAAGATCTAAACACATCTCACCAAAAAAGATATACAAACAGCCTATGAAAAGATACTCAATATCATTTCCCATTATGATATTGTATATTAAGAGATATCACTTTACTCTATTACTGTTGCTAGCTGTGCAGGAGTTGACTCTTACTCATGGCAAAAAGTGCAACAAAATGAAAACACCACCCCCATGATCAGTTCATTTCAAGATTTATCCTGAAATACAACACTGTCAGTAATAGGGCACTATCTATATACCTACAAGAACACCAGGTAATGTGACTTTTATTCAAATTTACACACTAACTACAAATGCCAAAGATGAAAAAAATGAAAATGTTACCAACTTTTGCAGTCTGAAATTGATTGTGCATGCAATCAAGATCCATTGATAATTACTGGTGATTGGATTGGGAAAGGTAGAAACAAAAATGATTGGTAGCTGGAAAATACGGCCTTGGTGATAGAAACAAAGCCTGAGATTGCGCGATAGAATTTGCAAGGCCAATGACTTTTTCATTACAAATAACTTTTTTTCAACAAGATTAACGATGATTATACATGTGAACTTTTACAGATGGAATACAGAGGAATCAAATAAATAATATTTGTGGAAACAGACAATGGAGAAACTCAATATCATTAGTCAAAATAAGTCCAGGGGCCTACTGTGGAAGAGGCCATCAATGGGTCATATACAAGTTAAAGTGGTGGCTGAAGAAAATTAAAGTAAGTCCATGAGAGCCAAAGTATGACCTGAATTTAGAGACCATCTCCAGAATAAATTTGATGCATTGAGCACAAATGATTAATGACTAGATGAGTTATGGGATGACATCAAGGACGTCATATATGAAGAAAGCAAAAAAGCCATTTAAAATACAGGAAAGAAAGAAAAGGCCAAAATAAATGTCAGAAGAGATTCTGAAATTTGCTCTTCAATAGAGAGTAGCCAAAGCAAATGGAAGAAATGATGAAGTGAAAGTGCTAAACAGAAGATTTCAAAGGGTGACTTGAGAAAATGAAGTAGAGTATTTTAAAGAAATGTACAAAAATCTAGACTTAGAGGCCCAAAAGGAAGAACATGCTTAGCATTCCATAAGCTGAAATAACCAAAGAAAAAATTCAAGCATCAAGTTGCAATATTGAAGGATTGTATGAGAAAAATACTGAAAACTCAGAAAGCATCAAAAGAAAGTGGAAGGAATAAACAGAATCTCTGTACCAAGAGAAACTTGTTGATGTTCAGCCATTTCAGGAAGTAGCGTATGACTAAGAACCAATGATATTGAAGGAAGAAGTCCAAGGTAGACTGAAGGCACTGGCAATCCACAAGGATCCAGGAATTGACAGGACACCAATAGAGCTATTTCAACAAATTGATGCAATGCTGGAAGCCACCATTCATCCATACCAAGAAATTTGGAAGACAGCTACTTGATCAAGTCATGGGAAGAGAGCCATATTTGCGACCATTCCAAAGAAAATTTATCCAATTTAATGCAGAAATTATTGAACACTATCATTAATATCACACACAATTGAAAATGACTGCAGCACTACACCGACAGGAAACTAGCAGAAATTCAAGCTGGATTCAGAAGAGGATGTGTAATAAGGGATATGACTGCTGATGCCAAATGGATCTTGGCTGAAAGCATAGCATACCAGAAAGATGTTTACCTGTGTTTTATTGAGTAAACAAAGGCATTTGACTGTGTGGATTGTAACAAATTATGTACAGTAGTACTGAGGAGAATGGGAATTCCAGGACATTTTATTGTGCTCATGTAGAATCTGTATATAGACCAAAGGCAGTCATTAGAATAGAACAAGGATTTACAGCATGGTTTGAAATCAAGAAAAGTGCACATCAAGGTTTTACCCTTTCACCATACTAATTCAATCTGTATGCAGAACAAATAATCTGAGAAGTTAGACTATATTAAGAAGGCAGCATCAGAATTGGAGGAAGACTTGTTAACAGCCTGCAAAATGTAGATGACACACATGACTTGCTGAAAGTAAACATGACTTGAAGCACTTACTGATGAAGACCAAAGACTGCAGCCTACAGTATGGATTACACTTCAGCAAAAACAAAACAAAACAAAACAAAACAAAAACACACCACTGGACCAAGAAACATCATTATGATGAATGGAGAAAAGATTGAAGTAATCAGGGATTTCATTTTACTTAGATCTACAATCAACGCCCATGGAAGCAGCAGTCAAGAAATCAAACAACGTAATGCACTGGGAAAATCTGTTGCAAAAGCCCTCTTTAAAGTGTTTGGCTGAAAGATGGCTTAGTTAGGCAAATGAGTTGAGAATGAAGATGGAGGTTCTGGGTATTATTGAAGGGAGATCAAGAGTTTTCCAGACACAGGAAACAACATTTATGAAGGACTGTGAGTGAGAGGTTGTAATACTCCTGACTGTAATTTATTCAAAGGCCAGGACAGTGTCTTAATTCTCTTCCTATCATTGGCATCTAACAACAAGGCTGATGTGGATTAGGAGGAATTCACTAAATGTTTATAAAATGAATGAGTGAACAGCAACATAAAATTTGTTTTCCTAAGGCCACTGTAACAAAATACCACAATCTTGGTGACTATAAGAACAGAAATGTATTGTCTTACAGTTCTGGAGACTAGCAGTCCAAATTCAGATGTCAGCAGGGCCATGTTTTCTTGTTCTCTCTGTAGGATCTAGGGGAAGATCATTTATTTTCTCTTCTGCATTGGTAGCCCCAGATGTTCCTTGGCTTGCAGCTGTAGCATAACTCCATTGCCACATGGCTCTCTTCTCTCTGTCACTGTATTCTTTCTTCTTTTATAGGCAATGACTCAGATTAGATTAGGACCCACTCTACTCCAGGAGCTTTGGTAGCATAGTGCCTAAGGCACTTGACTGCTAACCAGAAGGCTGGCTGCTAACCTAGTCACTCCTTGGAAGGAAGGCTGGGCAATCTACTTCCGTAGTGATACTGCCTCGGCAATCCAAGGAGGGCTTGCTATGGGTCGGGTCTGACTTGACGGCACATAACAACAACAATAACAACTACTCCAGTATGACCTCACGTTAACTAACCTGATAGTATCTTCAAACTCTCAATTTCCAAACAAGGTCACGTTCTTAGATACCAGGATTTAGGACTTCATTGTACCTTTTTTGGGATCACAATTCAATTGATAACAGACATAGAAATTAGTCATTTTCCTTGCTTGAGAAACTTGTATCTATCGAATTGAGATATTTCTGTCTGTTCTTCATATCTGTGTATCTACTCATTTACTTACTCATCTTTCCATAAGAACTTCTAGGGCAGTATTCCAACTCTAGGTGATTTCACTCCTGCTAAAAAAAGAAATCTACTTTTCAGATAATCTCATTGAATAGCCTATTCCCAAATTAAATCACAATGCCCACTACATTTGCTTTTCTGTAATATTGAAAATACCTCCCTTTTGGGAAGTGGGATAAGAGCTGTAACGTTGTGGGGAATTTGTATGGAAAATGAATTTGCTCTGTAAGCTTTCACCTAAATCATAATAAAAATTAAAAAAAAAAAAAAAAAGAAAAGATCTCCCAGACTCCCAAATTAAAAGTCCCTGAGTCCATATAAGCTGTTTCTCTGCTCATATCCTTTCTCTGTCCTCTCCTTTTTGTTTCTTCTTTCTTTCTTTTTATTCCACATCGCACTGTCTCAGACTTGAATAGATACAACAGATCTATTTCACCAAAGAGTAAACTAATGGTCATCCAACCCACTAACCCTAGGCATTCCACTAAGTGACAGCTTTTGTCTTTCCTCACAGTCTTTCCTTCATACCCAGTCTTAAATACCTCAACACCTCTCACTACTAGTATAAGAAATAAAATAAAGAAGGACCATGAAACTAAGCACCCGCTGAGAGGGGAAAAGTTTAGAAGGATTTTGCTTTGTGTTGAGTCTTTAGAGAAACTGTTTTTCACTACATATGCATCTGTCTTCTTCAACTATCAACTCCGAGGCCACATTACTATTTCTCTATGTGTTGTACACGTGCACTCTTCATGATAAGTGCTGTTGGAAGTACTCAGCTACTTACACTATATTTGTTGAGAGATATAAATGGCTGACTGTGTGGATTATTCTTAATCATTATAATATGTAATAAAAGAATTATGAACCTAAAAGAGAAATTAATGCATGTTTAGGAAGATGAAGTAGGGAATCTCAATACTCAATTTCAATTCTTTTTTTTTTCTTTTAAAGCCATAACAACAAAAAACTTTAAAGGAAATATATGTTATTATTAAAGCAATGCTACTTTGTTGCACATCCCTACACTGTGGATCAATTTGCAACTCCCAAACTCAGGATATCAGGCTAACAATAAGAGCAATTACTGACAACAAAAAACCTTGAATTAAAAATTGTTTTCATACCAGCCTCTTAGTGAAGGAAACTATAATCCCCTGTACTTTCTCAACAGGCTAGATGCCAGTAAAATTATCTGGAGGTGATATGAGGAGGTCATGTGGTTGCTATTCTTTTCTGGAAAATGAATCCTTAGAAGCATGATCAATGCAAAATCTCAATGAAGGTAAAGTTTTATCTCACACAGAAACATGACAATTTTGAAAATGATGTGCAATATCGAAGAAGAGGATATGGATTTCATTATGTGGGGAATATTTGACTGAAGTCAAATAAATATCTAATTAAAGAAAAGGCAGGCTCATCAGAAAACAGAGATATTTATAAATTTCACTCATTAGAAGCTATAATATGATTGTACTGTGTAATTACCATGCATTAACTAAATGATCACTCCATTGTTTAAAAATCCATGTGACTATTAACAAAAATATGCTATAGTTTTTCCAGAACTCACTAACATAATTCCTCCATGCCTTGTCTCCTCTGGTCAAATTTCTAGTCAATATTCTCTCATCTTTTACATGTATCTTTGTAGATTATTTTTCTCTAAAAAAAAAAAAAAAAGCTAATTCTCCTCTATAACACACATATCTAGTATTGCTTAACCATTTCAATAGATCACTGATAGAATAACAATGTCTCTTATTATTATAATCCCCAGTCCTAAACTACCAAAGCCAAAACCAAACCTGTTGCAGCTGAGTAGATTCTGACTCATAGCAACCCTGTAGGTCAGAGTAGAACTGCCACCATAGGATCCCCAAGGCTGTAAATCTTTAAAGAAGCAGATTGCCACAGCTTCCTCTTGCAGAGCGGCTGATCTTTACCAGCCACAGACCTATTAGTTATCAGTGGAATGCTTAACCAACAGGCCATACAAATTATCAACTAGCCTAATCTTATGTTCCATAGGTGATCGCCTCTTAACCAGATTTAACTGTTGACTATGAAAGTGTTATCTTTTGACCTATTCTTTGGTTCCATTGTGGCTAGGATGTGACTGAGAGCCGCAAAAGGCTTATAATGCTACCAAAAAAAAAAGAAAACCAAACACTGCCCTCGAGTTGATTTGACTCATAGCGATTCTTCCTTGGGTTTCCGAGGCAGTATGTCTATGGAAGTAGATTAACCAGTCTTCCTTCCAGGTGTGGCTGGTGGGTTTGAACCACCAGCCTTCTGGTTAGCAGTCAGATACCTTTGGCAGAGTGTACCAGAGGTGTACTCAGAATCATGAAAAGAGTTTTATTCCAAAGGTGAGGGGGCTCATGAGAAAAGTGACATCATATCTAGCGGTGGCCAGCTGGTCAGTTTCTAGGTCCACTGAACCCTTTCCTTTTTCCAGAGATATTTATACCTCTGTTTGAAGACTATCAAATAAGGACTGTGTGCCTGATGTGAGGCTCAATGGTGCCCAACCCTGTAGGGGTCCATGGCAAGGTCTGGGGGTATGTGCCTATGATAAAGTGATAAAGTACTGCTATTAACTAAGGAATGTGGCTCTCTTGAGGAGAAAAAGAGAGGAGGGAGGGAATGATTTTGCATTATTTTGGGAGCCCTTTGGGGGAGCTACACCTATGCCCAATACACATTGCTCTAAGTGTTGTCAGGTCCTCTCCATCATTTCCCAAAGCATTTTTATTTTTAAGTTGCTGTATTACATCCTCTAATTTTAAATTTTCCTGACACTTAGCTACTTGGTGGTTGAATGGCTCATTTCCTTGCTTCCATTGCATTTCAATGCACTGTAGATCTCCATGAGTAAATTCTGACCAGGATAATGACAAGCAGTCTGCCCTACTGGGTAGGAATAGAAACAACCAGTGTTTGAACAGTGTGTTTCATTGGTTTCCCTGATAATAACCTTATACTGTTCCTCTAATGGGCACCACTACACTCTAATTTCCACATCTCTAATATTCCTTTCACAGTGGGTCGCCGTTAACTTTCTGTTCAGTGATAATCAGATGTGGGACCATGCAAAGCAACCACTTCTATTCATCGCTGTAGAATGAAGACGCTTCCATGCTGCATTGTGTAGGTTTGTTTAGGTGCATGAATTAACCACAAGTTCTTGGTAATTGTACTGGAACTTGGGCTGCATTTCACCCACATCTACCTTGGACTTTTGTGTCATATAATTGTGTTTGGTCCCAGACAAACTGACATGAATCCATATATAACGAGAGCACTGCCGACTTCTGTCTCAGATGAGGGTCTTTCTACAGGACTTCTAGTGACATTTCTATAAGCTGTGATCTGAGCCATCTTGTTTCAATCACAGGAAACATTCGCCACGGTTCAACAATAGTAAGCACGTATTGAGAGCTTGTTAAGTGCCAGCCACTGTTCTGAGTGCCTTTTTTTATGCATTATCTCATTTAAGTCCAGAAAATAATATTACTATATCTACTTTGCAAATGAGAACCCTGTGGCTCAGAGATACATCTTGCTCAAGAGCCCAAAGCTATTAAGTGACAGCCTTGTGATTCTGTTATGCTCTTGGGTTCTATTAAAAAAAAAAAAAAAAAATCACTGCCATCAAGTTGATTCCAACTCATAGCAATCCCCTTCGGATTTCTGAGGAGGTAAATGTTTACAGAAGTAGATTGCCCAGTGTTCCTTATGAGGAGTGGCTGGTGGATTTGAACTGTCCGCCTTCTGGTTAGCAGTCAAATGCCTTAGGCAGTATGCCACCAGAACTCCTTCTTGCACTCTATATGGCTTCCAAATTGTGTACCTTGCTAGGATTCAAAATACGAGTGGGAAATTCTTACATATTCTTGTGACTTAAGCACCCATCTTTCACTTACAGGCACACGTGATTAAAGCTTGTGGTACAAATTATTTCAAATAATTTGGATGAACTGATGGTATGAACATAAACAAGGTTCCCATGGGAAAGCTCCCTTGTTTATTGTCTTTGTGGCCAGCAGTGGTTTTTTTTTTATTTTTTTGGTTTTGTTTTATAGTCTTGACATACATCCTTAAGAACATCTATGTTTTAGGTTGAAATGCAACTCAGACTAAAGATGTAATAATGTTGCTGCCCACCAAGAAACAGCCATTTGTACATGCATTTCTGAAGATTCTTTTAATCATTCTAATGTGAAGGAATGGGAACAGTGGTGGTTTAGTGGTAGAATTTTGCCTTCCATGCAGGAGACTCAGGTTCAATTCTTGGCAGAGCATATCAAGCACAGTTAACATCCATTTGTTAGTGGTGGTTTGCCTGTTGCTGTGATGCTAAACAGGTTTTAGTTAAGTTTCCAGAATAAGATAGTGGTTCAGTGGCTAAGGCATACAGCTACTAACCAAGAGACTAGTGATTCCAACCTACCAGCTGCTCCATGAGAGAAAGATGAGGCAGTCTGCTTTTGCAAAGATTTACAGCCTCAGACACCCTGCGAAGTAGTTCTACTCTGTCCTGTGGGATAGCTATGAGTTGGAATTGACTCAATGGCAGTGATTTGTTGTATGTGTGTGTGTATGTGTGTGCTTGTGTGTGTGTTAGGGCAAAAGGTTGGCCATCTACTTAAAAAAAATCAGCTAATTAAACTTTATGCATCATAATAGTCCCATATACAACTGATCATGGGACTAGTGCTGGACCAGACACCATTCCATTCCATTGTGCATGGGGTCACCATAGGTCAAAGGCTGATTCCATGGCAATTAACAACAACAAATGTGAAGGATAAACATGTTAATTAAACAGAATTTTGCATCTCAGGACTAGTAGTCTTTAGTGGGAACTCTGAGTCAGGTGGAGACCAATCCAAAGGTTCTGGTGAAATATTAGGAGCTCTGGTAGGTGAAATATTAACACATTTAAAACCCAAGAGCCAAACTTGTTGCCATCAAGTCAGTTCTGACTCATAGAAACCCTACAAGACAGGGTAAAACTGCACCACAGGCTTTCTAAGGAACTCTGTGGCATAGTGGTTAAAGCATTGGGCTGCCAACCAAAATGCTGGCAGTTCAAACCCATCATCCACTCTGTGGGGAAGATTTACAGCCTCAGAAACTCTATGAGGCAGTTCTACTCTACCCTATAGGGTCACTATAGGCATCAACTTGAAGACAGTGAGTTTTTTTTTTTTCTTCTTTTTTAATCTTTATGGAAACAGACTGACATATCTTTCTCCTGCAGAGAGGCTGGTGGTTTGAACTGCTGGTCTTTCGGTTAGCAGCTGAACTGGTAACTGCTGTGCCACCAAGACTTCCTACTAGCACATTACTAATTTAAAAAGAAAAATTAAAAACTTAAGTATTACACGGTAATTCTGGTCATTTAAATTTATTTTATCAATTTCTGACTTCAGCTGGAATATAAGCACTCATGTCTATTAGATATTGAAAAAGTATTTTCATGTTTTCCTAATTGTGTTCCATTAGGGCAGATTTTTAAGTTTTAGAAAAATTAATTCTGTTAGAACTGATGTTCAAGATAGAGAAGTGAAAGAATTGAACCACTTAGCACTTAATTTTTTCAGGAGGATATTAGCCAACCCACATCTCCTTCCTGTGATCTAGTTAAATATTATTTTTCCCATGCTTCTCCTGAGGGAGATAAATCAGGAAGGCATATGTGCCCTGAAGTCACAGAAAACAGAAAATCCAGCTGTTCAGACTTTGGTGCAGAGGCAATGGTTAAAAACAGGGCAATAAAGTTGAATTTAGGAAAAAGAAATCAACAAAAACAAAGCACTTCACCAAATAACATTTTCCATTTTTAAAACCTATTAACACCTACATAAGTTTAACAAATCAAACAAATCAAACATTCCCACTGTTCACTTTTCAAACCTAGCCCAGGAAGTTGTCTGGCTTCTCAAGTTACAGAGCATGCAGCATTCCATACAGCCACCATTGATATCTGACTGAATTAAAGCCCGGGAATAATCACATAAGCATACTATTGTTGTTGTTGTTACCACCCATCAAGTTGGCCCGCTACTCGTGTTGTCTCTATGGTACACAATGGAACAGAAGAAAATTCTGCTCACTGTTCAGTCTTGTCTCATCTCTATGATCAGTTGCAGATTGATATATGGTGTTTTCACTGGCTAATTTTCAGAAGTAGATTGTTAGTCCTTTATTCCTAATCCATATTAGTCTGGAAACCCCAGTGAAAGCAGTTCCGCATCATAGCAATATGAAAAATACCACAGGAAAATGGTTGGTGGCTATGCAGAAATTGCATTGACTGGGAATCAAAGTTGGATCTCCCACAGGGAGGTGAGAATTCTACTACTGAATCACCACTGCCCTCAATCATACTATTTACCAGTTGGCATCAAGGTGATGCAGACTCATGACAACCCCATATGTGTCAGAGCAGAACTGTGCTCCGCAAGATTTTTAATGGCTGATTTTTTGGAAGTAGATCACTAGCTCTTTCTTCTGAGATGCCTGTGGGTGGACTCAAACCTCCAAGCTCCCAGTTAGCAGCCAAGTGTGTTAACTGTTTGTATACCCAGAGACTCCAATCACACTATTGGTGTTAGTTGCTGTGGAGTCAGCTCCTACTCATGGCCACCTTATATATGACAGAATGAAATGAAGCCTGATGCTACATCATCTTCCTGATTGTTGGTATATTTGTTTTTGTCCATTGTTGTGGCTGTTGTGTCAATCCATCTTATTGAGTGTTACCCTCATTTTCACTGAGCTTCTAACTTACCAAACATGATCCCCCCCCGCCCCCCAGCAATTGGCTTTTCCTGGATGTGTTCAAAATAAGTGAACACTAGTCTCATTATAGGAGCTCTGGTGATATAATGTCTAAGTCATTTGACCACTAATCAGAAGGCTGGTGGTTCAAACCCACCAGCCACTCCTCGGAAGGAAGGTGGGGCCATCTATTTCCGTAGTGATACTGCTTCGGAAACCCAAGGAGGGGTCGCTATGAGTCAGATCCGACTTGATGGCAGTGAGATTTGAGGTTTCAGTCTCACTATTCTCACTTTTAAGAAGTGTTCTGGTTGTACCTCTTCTAAGACAATCTGTTTGTTCTTCTGGTAGTCTATGGCATGTATATTCCATATTCTTGTCGAACACCATGATTCGAATGCATCAGTTCTTTTCCCGTCTTTCTTTTTATTCATGTAGTATTATCTCTGTGCTAGGCATACTAAGTGCACTGTATATATTACCTTATTTAATATTCTCAGTGGTGTAGGAGGCAGGTGTTACTATTATTTCCACGATGTAGATGAGGAGACCAAGTTTAAAGGAGTGAAACAAATTATCTAGTCACTGAGTATACCAATTAGCTTTTATTCTATAACAAACCTTCTGAAAAATTAGTACTTAGACAAAAATTAATACTTATTCAGCTATGAAGTCTTAGCTGGACAACTCTACAATTGGTTTCTCTGGGGTCATGTACACATCTGAGGTAATCTGCATGGTCTCACAGTCTCTTATCTTCTAGCACGCTAGCTTAAGCTTGTTCATATGGTCCTCTCAGAGTTGTGAGACAAAACAAGGGACATGGCAAATACTAGATTAAAGGGGTATGGAAAGACTACATGGTTTTGAAACAAAGTGTGTGTGAATTGTTGATTTGCTGTGTAAACTTTCACCTAAATCACAATAAAAACTTTTTTTTTTTT
>NW_006921729.1:491049-492579 GCF_000298275.1 Orycteropus afer afer | reverse complement strand
CTACTTCCGTAGTGATACTGCCTCGGAAACCCAAGGAGGGGTCGCTATGAGTCGGGGCTGACTCGACGGCACATAACAACAACAACAACAACAGTGTTCACTTTCTAGACTAGGGCAGAGATTATGTTTCATTACCTATAACCCTGATGATTGTCCCAGTGTCTGGCACAGTGTATGTTCTCCAAAATTGCTTTGTGAATAAAAGTCATGATAATTTACCTTGAAATCAGTTGGTTCAGTCTTTTAACCAACAAGGTTATTGAAGAGTTAGCAATGTTCACTGCTATTACCTTTAACAAAATATCCACAAATCCTTTTAACAAATCAATGACAAGTATTTTAATTGTGGATCCCTAAAGTCCAGAAAAGTATTTTTTTTTTTGTTGTTGTTGTTGTTGTTATCATTATTTCAGGTATCTTCTATAATATCAGCAATACTAATTTCAGGAGAAAAAAAGAAAGAAAATTAGATGCACAGAATAAAAAAGTATAGAGTTCACATCCAGTCTAATACTGCTGGGAGTGGGTATGGCTGAGGTACCCCCAGCCAGCCTTTCTGTGCCTTTTCAGAGAGCCACTTTCTGCACCTCAAGAGAAACAAGAGCTCAGAAAGAAGAAGCCCTTTCTTCTTTCCCTGCAAAGCTAGCACTGCAACTGTGGAATACTGCTTAAGGGCCCCATAGCTAAATTTAGAACCATTGCTTGTGTTTCCTTCTTTTCAGTAGCTGATGTAGGGTCCAAAATGCTTCCACGACCATTCCAGTTCTTTTTTGTCCACAACTTTGGTGATCTCCTTTCTGCCTTTCTGGGCCTTAGTCCTCATCTGTAGGCTGCTGGTTATCCTTGCACACTTGGCATGTATGCAAGTAATAGACTGACAATATTGGCAGGCAGGAGGGGATGGGAAGTTGGTGCAACTCACACTTGGTAGAGGAGCTAGGGAGATGCAAGTGAAGAATACTTATAGATCAGTGACTTAACTTTTGCTTCCATACCCCTAATACTACTTAAAAGCTGGCAGAGTTAAAGCCCATCTACTTCCCAGGTTGAATTCACAAATATTTATCCTGAGCCTATTACATACAAACTGCGTTTGTACTCTCCACTTGCTGGCTGGGGGACTTTGGCCAAGCTACTTAAGCTATATCCTATGGCTCACATATTGTTGTGAGGATTAGACAGATCAGTGTGTATAAAGCACTCAACACCATGGCTGGCCTATGGGGAACAGTCAATAAAATAAATTACTATTAATATTAATGTTGTATATCACTGTTAGTTGCTGTTGAGTTGATTGCAATTCATGACAACTATATGTGTGCAGGGTAGAACTGCTCCACAGGGTTTCTAAGGCTGTCATCTTTTGGAAGCAGATTGACAGGCTTGTCTTCCAAGGTGCCTCTGGGTGAGTCTGGAGCAAACTTTTCAGCTGGTAGTTGAACTCTTGTTTTGATTTTTTTTCTGATTGATCCTTTTGCAAAGAAGTATTCAGGTATTTTTCTTCCATCTCATTAATTCTGTCTTCCATCG
>NW_006921729.1:471776-489124 GCF_000298275.1 Orycteropus afer afer | reverse complement strand
TTTTCACGCAAATTCTTCTGCTAGTTGGGGTTTAGTCCAAATCTGCATCCTTTCCTTCAAGGCTCAGGGGTCCAAGATTATCTTCTGTGTCTGTATTTATTGGTTTCCCTTTTCTTTGTTGAAGAGGGTCTGTGCAATCCTTCTGCCTAGTCCGCCATCTTGCCTGGTAGTTGAACTCTTAACCATTTGTGCCACCCTGGGGCTCCTTCGGTTCTTAGCTTCACCTCTGTATTTTATTATTTTTGAATTAAAGCTATTTTTATTTAAAAGATAAATTTAAATATATAAAGAGAGAGAAAATACCCTGCATTTTCTACTTAGCAAATCCATTTTTCATTTTTCTGTGGTGCTATGCCATCCTTATCCATACATATTGTTAGTTTATTTATTTTTTTTTGTGATTACAATCATTGTGAAGGAAATAATTATGATATGACTTTTTTTTTTTTTTTTAAGTGTAATTTAGTGTTACAGGTTATATTCTGAAACATATCTCAGTCACCTGAATGCTAAAGGTTTGGGTAACTATAGCAAGGAAAGAGATCTGTGCTGTCATCTATAAGTTTTTAGTTCTTTTTGTTTATATAATGCTTTGGAATTTATGAAGAGCTTTCATATATGCAATTTTATTTAACTTAGTAATCTTGGAATATAATAATAATAAGATACTAATGATAATAAATGACACTTTTGATTGCTTACCCTACACCAAGCCTACTGTTGTTGTTGTTGTTATTTGCCTTCGAGTTGGATTCGACTCATAGCGACCTCTCCTTGGGTTTCCAAGGCAGTATTGCTATGGAAGTAGATTGCCCAAATTTCCTTCCGAGGAGTGGTTGGTAGGTTTGAACTGTCAGCGTTCTGGTTAGCAGTCAAGTGCCTTAGGCACTATGCTAACCATTATTATTCCTGTCTGATTCTCAAACAGATCTAGCAATTTACCCAATCTCACAAAGTCAGTGAATAGTTTAAATGGGTCTAGAAATCCAGATTTCCTGGGTCTTGGTTCAGTCTTCTTTTCAATTCATCAGGCCATTCCACAAAGCTATGGCTAAACCAGAAAACAGTGTGACAGGGAGTTCTGATGAATATGTAGATGGTCCATTTGGAATGTGAAGATATTTATGTCCCAGGTCAGTGCACACAGGGTCAGGTAAAGAAGATGAGCATCTTATGGTTGTTGGATAGTTTTTGGCTCTCACAGGGATAAACATAAATTCCAGGCATACATTTATCTCCTTTGTCCAAAATGCTTTTCCCAGCACCACCATTTGTAGACTTACAAAATTCCTTATCCAATGCCATTTTATTTCCCATGACATTGCTTCTGTAAAAGGGACACATTTTATGGCAAAGCAAGAAAGACAATGCGTTAATGCTTACAAAATTTACTGGTCTTGTGAACCATCACCCAGAAGCTCAATTAAGCAATCAGCAAAGAAACACACTCTTTGAGGTTGGGTACTATCCTGTGAATGCCATATATGCTATAATAATGCAGACTATATATGAAACCATCTCCACATTACCAGATGCATGCATCTAGGAACTAAGGGTGCAAGCAAGTGGCTTCTCCCACTATTAAACCTAATTGTCCACATGTAGAAACTTGCTTCTCAGTCTTATACATTTAAACTCAGTGGATTTAAAGGCCCTAGTTCCTAAAGGGGGGATGCTTACTTACATCAGGAAACATTGTCAAGTTCTGATAAAATGGAAGCTGAATCCTCTCTAGCTGTTTTGATCTCCATATGCTGTTGAACCAATGCAGAGTATGCTTGAAGACCAGGGTGATTGAGTCTCATTGCTAAGGGGAAATAACATTTGTTGTGGCGCAAGTGGGTGTGCAAGGAGGACTACTTTTATAACCCAAGGGATTCAATGGGATAGCTATCAGAATTCCCTTGCTCAGAAGGACTGGTGAATGGAAATCTGAAATGATGCAATAAAGTAAAAAACTCAGTTCCTGTAGGTTTGGATTATTCTACTATAGTGAGAAAATGTTGGAAGAAGGTAAGGGAAAGATGGAATAATTAATACAAAAGAGACAGCCAAAACTAAGTCCATGTGGCCAGCTATCACTCTTTGTTATTTGTTTCTCCCACCCTCCCTTTTCAAACTTACATGAAGTCCAACAGTGGTGACTAACATTTGCAATCTCAGAAAGAAATATGATCTAATTGATATCATCCTGTGATGATATGGCAGCTGTTGTATTCCTAATGTTGACATAAAAGGAGTGAGCTAATGAGTGTGTCTGATTTTCTTCCACTTGCCTCTTAAAATCCACTTCCCACACCTTTCAAAGTGCTTAGGGAGGCTGATCTACCTGGAATCTATCAATGACCTTTCATCTAGGGTTATCAGATAAATTACAGGGTACCATCTTTTAACTCATCACTGTTTTAGCTGTTTTATGTACTTTTCTCAAGTAATAGTCTTAACAGTTCAATGAAGAAGGTGTTCTTAACTCCATCCACCCAACCCACAGCCATCGAGTCAATTCTGTCTCACAGTTACCCTATAGAACAGAGTAGAATTTCCCCACAGGGTTTCCAAGGCTGCAAATCTTGATGGAAGCAGACTGCTTCATCTTTCTCCTGACGAGTGGCTGGTGGGTTGGAACCACTGACCTTTTGCTTAGCAGCTGAATGCCTTAACCATTATGCCACCAGACTACCTAATCATAAATCCACAAATAAAGGAATTAAGGCTCAGAAAGGTTGATGGGAAATTTTAAGCATCTCTACCAAAGTCTTACTTCCAGAGCTCTAGTTCTAATGAGGCTCAGGTGCAAGGCACTCTTCTGGGCACTGTCTACTGAGCATGAGCGTTTCCTATGTGCCAGGCATTGTTCTTAGCACCTTACATATGTTTTCTAACTTAATCATTTCTAAAATCTTGTGAGATAGGTACATATATTAACATCTTTTTACAGCGGAAGAATCTGAGGCACAGAATGATTATTTGATGTCATGCAGATAGACTTAAGAGCTAATGTGCCTACTGATTATCTCACACTGCCACATCTTTCCTAAAGAGAGGGCTGTTCTTGATCTCATGGGCCAACTCCAAGGAATGTGTGCCAACTGAAATGAATTTCTGGAGAAATGGTCTGCATGCTGCTGAACAAGAGGTCTGCTCTTCTGCTGAGGGAAACAATATGCAATCTCTTCTTCCTGGAGTTTATCTCCATAAGAGGATGTTTTTTCTTTTTTTTTTCTTGTTCCAGAGCAAGCAGCAACAAGAGGTCCTCATTTTCCTCCAGACCATAAGTGCCTTGCACAGAGTAGGACATTGCCTCCACATCTAAGAAGACCTCACCCTCTGAGCTTATATCTCAGAATCTGTTTACAGAAGGTATGGCGTCTCTGTTTGCCTCCTGACCACCACCAGGATATGGAAACATTGCATTTTTCTCTGAACCCTAACTGCTCTAATTCCTGGAATAAAGAGAGCACTTTCTTTCTAGCAACACAAGACACCCAATTAAGGAAGACAGAGGAAAGAAAAAGAGATGGACAGAAGAGGGAAAAAAGTGGACAGTTTTTTAATTCATAGTGTTATTCTTTTCAAGGGGTATAATTGTCTACCCAAAAAAGCACAAAAGAACTAACTTAGAGAATATTAGACCTCATTAGAGAGTTCAATTGGGTGGTTGGTTAGAAAATTAAAGTGGAAATGGCAAAACTTTCCTTTCTGCATAAACAAGAAATATAGTACAAAAAAGGCCCGATTCACTCAGCAAAAGTAATTTTAAAAATACTAAGACATAGGCTTCATGAGAGTATGCAGAACTTACATATAATAAATAAAACAAAACAATAACAGCAAAAGCTACATCACTTACTCCTCACTCATCAACTATCTCATCGTCTGACATTTTGCATTTACAACAGTAGTTAAAAATCTACTCTCTGACTATTTTGCATACTAATGACATATGTCTGGCAGTGACAAATGCCAAGGTGTGAGGTAACAGTAACATTGGATGAGACGGTTAATGTTTTCTTAACTGAGCCATGATTCTCAGTGGTTTGGCAGTTATGTAATGATGAAATTTGGCAGTTATATAATGATGTAGTCATCCATTTTATGATTTCATATGATCATCTTCCATTTTTGCATAATGTTGATTTTTGCATAATGACTTACTCTTTTGAACCTAACCATGTCAATAAAAAGGAATGGGTATATATCCCTGACACACACACTAGGCATCTAGTCTGCAATTGTTGGATCAGTAGATGGAGGGCAAAACATGAGATTTTAATAAATGATGAGAGGTGTCTTGTCTCTGAATGGGAAGATATATGACTGTATAGCTGCTGAGCATCACTAAAATAATTATCTGTTTTATTTCCAGCCCTCTGATGTTTGAAATTTGGGCAAGTTTAAACTCAGATAAGTCAGTTAATAGCCTCAAGTTTCCATGTCATCTTTAAAACAGCTCTTCCCATGAGGCTGTCAAAACACTTAAATAATAAAATTGTCCATGAAAGCTCTTTGTATAATGTGACAGGTTATACATACGCCCTTTGGCAATGGAAGTCAGACTTGTCAGCAGGGTCATGCCACTGAAGGAGGACACTAGGACAGGACTAACACTGATAGCTTATTATTTACCAGAGGGGCTCAGGCACTTCCCATCCCTGGCCTCCAGTGTCCACATCCAAGCAGGCAGTAGTGAAGCCAAGTGTCAGCTCTGTCTGACGCTGACCAGAAATGTCCCAGATAGGACATGCCACTCAATTTGAGGATTAACTCAATGACCTTTGTGCTGCGATGATACTCTTTCAGTCTCAACAGTGACAATGGCAGAGCCGACTTGTCACCACATTCATGTTAAAAGGGAATTGTAACCCCACAAAATTATTTTAAAAAAAATCAAACTACTCGCTCTTGAGTTGATTAAGATTCATGGTGACTCTGCATGTGCAAAGTAGAATTGTGCTTCATAAGGTTTTCAAAAGTGTGACCATTCAGAAGCAGATCACCAGATCTTTCTTCCAAAGTGCCTCTGGGTGGATTTGAACCTCCAAACTTTTGGTTAATTAGGGATATTAGCCATTTTTCCCACCTATTGTTGTTGATAGGTGCCATCGAGTCATCTCTGACTCATAGTGACCCTAAGCACAGCAGAATGAAACACTGCCTGGTTCTGTGCCAACCTCATGATCCTTGCTATACCTGAGCCCATCTTTGCAGCCACTGTGTCAATCAATCTCATTGAAGGCCTTCTCCTTCTTCGTTGAGCCTCCATTTTACCAAGCATGATATCCTTCTCCAGGGAATGGTTGCTTCTGACCAGAATAGGTGAAATGAAGTCTGGCCATTCTCGCTTCCAAGGAGAATTCTGGCTGCACTTCTTCCGGGACAGATTTGTTTGTCCTTTTACCAGACCATGATACTCTTAACATTCTTCTCCATCACCACAACTCAAAAGCATAAACTCTTCTTTGTTTTAGCTACTCTTCACTCATGGGCAAGTTTCAGAGTCTCTTCTGACATCCATCTTGGTCTTTTCTTCCTTTCTTGTCTTTTTAATGACCTCTTTCTTTCTTCATGAATGATATTCTTGATGTCATCCCACAATTCCTCTGTTTTTCAGTCACTGGTGTTCAGTGCATCAAATCTACTCTTTAAATGGTCTCTAAATTCAGGAAGGATATCATCAAGGTCATATTTTGGCCCTTGTAGATTTGTTTTAATTGTCTTCAACTTCAAGTTGAACTTGCATATGAGCAGTTGATGGTCTTTTCCACAATCAGCTTCTGGCCTTGTTTTGGCCGAAGATATTGAACTCCAACACCTCTTGCCACAGATACAGTCAATCTTATTCCTGTGTATTCCATCTGATGAAGTCCACATGTATCGCTGTTGCTTATGTTGAAAGAAGGTATTTGCAATGAATAAGTCGTTGGTCTTGCAAAATTCTATCATGCGATCTCCAGAGTTATTTCTATCACCAAGGCCATATTTTCCAACTACTAGAGAGAGATTCTTCTCTGTTTCCAACTTTCGCATTCCAGTCACCAGTGATAAGCAGTACATAAGATTGCATGTTTGGTCAATTTCAGACTGCAGAAGTTGGTAGAAATCTTTGATTTCCTTATCTTTGGCTCTGATGGTTGGTGCACAGATTCGAATAATAATAGTATTAACTGGTCTTCCTTGTAGGTGTATGGATATTAACCTATAACTGACAGCGTTGTACTTCAGGACAGATCTTGAAACAGTCTTTGTGATGATGACTGCCACACCATTCCTCTTCAATTTGTTATTCTTGGCATAGTAGTATATCATATGGTTGTCTGATTCAAAATGGCCAAAACCAGTCCATATCAGCTCACAGTTCTGGTAGCATAGTGCCTAAGTCACTTGACTGCTAACTAGAAGGCTGGTGGTTCAAACCCAACAGCCAATCCTTGGAAGGAAGGTTGCGCAATCTACTTCCATAGTGATACTGCCTCAGCAACCCACGGAGGGGTCGCTATGAGTTGGGGTCGACTCGATGGCATATAACAACAACAACAATGTCTAGGGTATCAATCATTATGCATTCCATTTCATTTTTGACAACTTCCAATTTTCCTAGATTCATATTCATACATTCCGTGTTCCAATTATTAATGGATATTTGCATCTGTTTATACTCATTTTGAATTTTGCCACATCAGCCAATGGAGGTCCTGAAAGCATTACTCTATCCATATTGTTAAGATCGTCTCTACTCTGAGGAGTCATCTCTTCCTCAGTCAAATTTTGAATGCCTTCCAACCTATGGGCTTGTCTTCTGGCACTGTATTGGACAATGTGTTAGGGCTATTCATAAAGTTTCCAATAATATATCAGACAGTGTTTCTCTGCTATTCATAAAGTTTTCCCTGGCCAGTTGTTTGAGAAGTGGATGGCCTCTTCCTTCTTCCGAGTCTGTCTCAGCCCAGAAGTTCTGCTGAAGCCTGTCCACCATGGGTAATCTTATTGGCATTTTGCAACACTGGTGTCATAGTGTCCAGCCTCACAGCAACACATAAGCCCCCACAGGACAACAAACTGACAGAGAAGTTCATCTCCCTTAGTATGCCACCTAAGGATTCCACAAATTTACTGCTGTTGTTGTGTGCCACTGAGTTGACTCTGATTCATGGTGACCCTATATGTCAGAGTAGAAGTTCTCCATAGGGTTTCCTAAGCTTTATTATTTATGGGAGTAGATTGCCAGGTCTTTTCTGCCACAGAGAAGCTGGTAGGTTGAACTGCTGATCTTTCAGTTAGCTGCCAAGTGCTTAACCACTGTGCCATCAGGCTCCTTATAAAGTTATTAAACTCTTACTCTCCTCAAGTAGATTCTGACTCTTAACAACCCCCATTGGTTTTCCAAGGCTATAAATCTTTATGGAAAGAGATTGCCTCATCTTTCTTCCATGGAGCTGATAGTGGGGTTGAATCACCAACCTTTTGGTTAGCAGGTGAATGGTTTAACCACTACACCACTAGAGCTCCTTTACAAAGTTATTATAGGAGTACAATTATGCAGGGAGATCTTTTTAATGTTAACATAGGAGAAAAAAATGGACAGAAATATTTGATAACCTTGTGCAAAGAATCTGATGGATGTTTTAAAGGTACTTAAACTATGATAATCCCACCTCCACCTCCTGCCCTAATTCCTGGATCAAGATCTGAGCTTGGTGTGAGCACTTCCTTAGAGCCTGATATGAAAAAACTGCTATCTCTTGGGGGGGGGGGGCGGAATAAAAAGATGGAGCATATCAAATGCAAGAAAGTTCCAAATTAGTCTTGAAGCTGGAGCTGATAATGTAAATTGCCTTGGTAGGACCACCTAAAGGGAGCTTTCTTTGGAAGTCTATTTTTAGCTCCAAGCCCCAGAACAACAAAGACCCAGCAAAAAGTTTGCTCCTGCTTGACAAATGACAGAAAGCACATATACTGGAGTGGGCTTTCCTGACATTTCTCCAGCACCACACTGGTAAGGATTCTTAAGGGGGTCATCAGGAAAAGGCTGTACAACCTCAGTTTCTGACATCCTTGTGATCCTTCATTTTAGTGGCAAATTTCTCTATTTTAAGCAATTGAGAAGGAGGAGTGATCTTAGTTGAAGCATGTTCTAAGCATAACACACCTATCTATCCATTGACCTTTGTCTGTGTAGCCATTGCTCCTTTCCAAGGAAACTTAGCTATTTTCCTTATCACCTGATGAAGGACATTGCTTTTCTTTTTGAATGGTTGTTTTCTCCAAACCCTTCATCCTCCCTGTTACCACTCCTTCTTCTGCTCTCTCTCCCTCTAAAGAGAAAGGAAAAGAGCAAACTATGAAGGAATACAATGTAAGACATGTCTCCTGCTTGGACTATTAAAATCAACTCCCAGATGACCTTTCTTTCTCTTGTCCTGCCCATTCTTCCAAAAACTGCCTAAGGGATATTTCCAAAACAAACTGACCATGAATCCTTTGCAAGCTTTTCAAAAGAAGCAATCATCTTTGTGTCCTTGGCTCCGGACCCAGTGTCTGGCACATAGTAGATGCTGAACAAATATTTATTTCATCGGAATGAGACTGAAGGCCTGTCATTCATTAACATGCATGAGAAACCTTTCTTTAAACCTTTGTAAAGGTTTGTGTATGATTCTCTTCTAGTCCCCTACCCTGAATTTCTACTGGCTGCCTGACCTTACAATTTGTCTATGAAAAAAATTTCCTTTACAAGTGTTTCTCTGTCTCACAAGATATAAATCACTGAAAAGAAGCAAGTTGGAAAGCTGAGTTCTGTGTAATAGCTCTCCACTACCTGTGGAAGATGCTAGGCTAAAAACACATTAACCAAAGGTATGTTTTAATGATTTTTCTTGAAATTGCTGACATCAGACATTTTATGGGCAACTGAACAGCAATTTAAGATAGTTTAACGTGATGTTTGCTGACAGCCTACTATGTACCAAGGAATATAGTCAGCAGTAAGAAGTCCTTGCACTCATAGATTTCACAAATCTTGCATACAACATGTGCTTTGAACTTTATGACAGAGAAATGCCAGGTTCTAGAGAACTACATAATGGAAGGAAAAGAGAAAGAGGCCTTGTGTCAGCTTTCTGTTCATTCAAATTCAAATTCTCCTCTTCTTTCTGGGACTGCACCTAGACTATATTTCCCAACCTCTCTTGCAGTTAGGTATGACAATGTGATGAAATCTAGCCAACGGAATGTGAGAAAATGTGATATGTACCAGTTCTAAGTTTGGTCTATAAAACATTCAACGCATACTCCTCATTTTTACCTTGTCCAACTGACTGGGTGGAGATAATCATGATGATCTTAGAAGCCACATGTTGAAAAGTTGGGTTATCCTGCCTTGGACTGTTGCATGAATGACACACATGTTTCTATTTTGCTTGAGCCATTTTTTGGTGTTGATGTCTATTTGTTTCAGGAACTGGTTTTTAACCTAGCCAATAAAGGGAACTACTATTTATGGAGATCAGAAGAGGCCCGATGGAGTGACATTTGAGTTGAATCCTGAAACATAAGTTAAAGTTATTAGACCATGCCTAAAGCAGAAAGTGTGCAAGCACCATTTGAAGAATTGAAGGAAGTTCAACAAGGTTGGGAAGCTGGCGACTTGATAGGTACAAAGAAGAATGTTGAGGCCAGATTCTATAGGATCTTTTGGTCATATTAAGGATTTGAGGCTATATCCTGAGGAAAATAAGGGAATATTTGAAGGGTTTTAGGCAGAGGAGTAATAGGATTCTGTATAAAACTATATGTAAACAGGACTTCTGGCAAGATAGTGGAATAGGCAGATAAGCTGCACAGACCCTTTGCAGCAAAGAAATAAGAAATCAATTGAAACAGATACAGAAGATAATCCTAGAACCCTGAGCTTTGAAGGGAAGGATAAAGAAGTAGATTAAATACCAACTAGTAGAAGAACCCAAATGAAGACAGTGAAAAAGGAGACAAATGGAGATATGGACTGTCTGCTGTCCTGATGGCACATAATTTGAATATTTACAAATGGCATTCTGATCTTGGCAGCAACCAGAAAAACAGTGATTATTTGCTCTTTTGGAGACAAACAGAGCTTTGGACTGTCAGCAATCCAGAGGGGATGACCATTTTGAATATTTGCAAGTAGGTTTCCGATCTGGGCAGCAACCTAAGAATAGGCTCCACTGGCCAAAGATAGCATGGGCAACCACACTGGAGACTGAAAACTTTTGATATTCCCTTTGTTACTCTTGTATCCCACACTTTCTTGAAGAATGGAAATGTGGCCATTCTCCACCTCACCCATCTTCTGGACTGGCAGGAATTCCTTCTTGGTCTGGGTACCCTTACAGAGCCCAGGTGCCCTGCCCCCCTCCAATTTTGTTTTTGTTTGTTTTAAAATTGTTTTTTCCCTTTCCTCATTTCTTTTTATTTTTTCTATTTTCCTTCCTTGTTTTTCCCACCCCTTTTTCTTGTTCTCCTTTTTCTTCTTTTGATTCTTCCAATCTCTTGTTTTCATTTTTTCTCATTTTTTTCTTTATTATTCTTTTTCTCTTATGTCCCTTCTCTCAGATTTTGTGAGAATTTCTTTCTTTCTCTTTCTTTTGTCTTATTGCTTGTTTTTAAATTTTTCTTTCTATTTATTACTTATCTTTTTTTGTGATTGTTACTATTTATGCAGTTTGTGTTTTTTGTTCTCTTGCTTTTACATTTTTGGTGGTTTATTGATTGATTGATTGATTGATTGTCTAACTGAGTGGAAGACAACAATTGTGCCCACATGACCCAATCATACTTGCACCTCCTGAAGCCCCACCCACTGAGTGAGGGCCACCATTTTCTCCAAAGAGAAAAAAATAATCCTCAAAGCATCATGGGAAAAACAAAAAACTACCTACAAAGGGCAACCAATAAGACTAAGCTATGATTTCTTGGCAGAAACCATGTAGACAAGAAGGCAATGGGGTAATATATATAAAATCCTGAAAAAAAAAATAGCCAACCAAGAGTTATATACCCAGCCAACTGATCCCTCAAACATGATGGTGAAATTAGGACATTTCCAGATAAACAGAAACTAAGGGAATTTTTTAAAATTAGACTAACATTATATGAGATGCTAAAGGGAGTCCTTTGGACAGAGAACAAAAAACAGCAGACCACAACCAATGATTAACACATATGATGACATCACCCAGAAACCAACTCAGTTATAGAAGTAGCCAAAGTAAAATAAGCTTATAAGACTGTAAACAGGGAACCAGAGACATCAGTTATTAAATGAGGACTACAAACCAAAAAGAGAAAATAAATAGTGTACCTACAGAACTTCCAAATATAGAGGAAGTCAAGACAATTGTGAGATAAAACAGATTATTCTAATCTTGGGAAGAAAATTATAAATCACAGGATAACCTCAAAGAAAAATAATAAAACTTTGCATCAAAACAAAACAAAAAAAAGGACAAGGACAAAAGTTTAGCAAATACTAAAACAGTAGAAAAGAAGGAAATGATAAACAATTTACTAACCAGATGAGCTCAGCACAGAAAATTATATGGAACAAAGAACACCTTGGAAAACACATAACAAAATGACAGCAATAAATTCATATGTATTGATAATTACACTGAATGTAAATAGATTTAATGCACCACTTAAGAGACAGAGAGTTGCAGACTGGATAAGAAAACATGGTCCACCAACATACTGTCTACAAGGACTCATCTTAGACAAAAGACAAAAATAGACTGAAAATTAAAGGTTGTAGAATGATATATCAAGTAAATGGCCATCAAAAAGAGCAGGAGGACAATGTTAATTTCTGATAAAACAGACTTTAAGATAAAAACCATAAATAAGAGACAAGGGGGGCATTATACAATGATTAAAGGATCAATTGAGCAAGAGGATATAAACATAATAAATATCTATGCAACCAAAGAAGAAGCCCCAAAACACATAAATCTGACTTTAACAGAATTGAAAAGATAAATAGATGACTCCTCAGTAACAGTAGGAGACTTTAACAATGTTGTTGTTGTTAGGTGCTGTTGAGTCATCTCTGACTCATAGCGACCCTATGCACAGCAGAATGAAACACTACCCAGTCCCACTCCAGCTCTGCGACATTTTCAATGAGAGATAGAAAAACTAGAAAGAAATTCAACAAAGACACAGAAGAACTAAACAATACAACCAGCTAATATCAGTACGATATACATTCTTTACTATTATATACCCAGCCAAATTATCCCTCAAACATGATGGTGAAATTGGGTCCATGTAGGGTCCAAGTGTACATGGAACATTCTCCAGGATAGACCATGTGTTAGGCCACAGAGCAAGCCTGAATAAATTTAGAAACATTGAAATAATATAAAGCATCTTCTCAGATCACAATGCTATAAAATTAAAAATCCACAGTAGGAAGATCAACAGAAAAAAGAGCAAACATATGGAAAATGAATAATACCTTCTTTAAAAACTACTGGGTAATAGAGGAATGTTACCCAGTAATGTTATTTAAAATTCCTTAAATCAAATCAGAATGAAAACACAACATATCAAAATATTTGGGACACAACAAAAGCAGTGACCAGAGGGCAACTTATAGCAGTAAATGCACATATCAAAAAAGAAGAGCCAAAATCAACACCTTAACCCATCTCCAACAATTAGAAAAAAAAGCAGCAAAAAAAAAAAAAAAGAGAAAAAAAACCTACAGTCACCAGAAGAAATACTAGATTTGAGCAGAAATAAATGAAATAGAAAATAGAAAAAAACAATAGAAAAGCTCAACAAGACTAGAAGTTTGTTCTTTGAAAAAAATTAATAAAATCGACAACACTGGCAAACTTAACAAAGAAAAGGAAGGAGAAGAAGTAAATAACATGAATAAGAAATGAAATGGGCAGCATCACAACAGAAACAACTGAAATAAAGGAATAATATCAGGATACTATGAAGAACTGTACTCCAATAAATTTGAAAACCTAGAAGAAATGAACAGATATCTAGAAACATATTTGTTCTGGTTACCTAGTGCTGCTCTGGCAAGAATACACTACAAATGGTTGGCCTTAACAAACAGGAGTTTATTCTCTCACACTTTGGGACTTTAAGTCCAAATTCAAAGTGTCAGCCTCTAGGGGCTGTATGAAAGCCCCTTGATTTTGGGCTTCAGCTCTGCCTCTTGCTCCCAGCCCACTGAAGCTAGAGACATCTCTTCACTCAGGCAGCTACTGGCTGCTGAGGCAAACAAGCCCAAGGTAGACAAATAAAATGGCACAGTCCCAATGTTACCAAACCACACAGCAGGCCATTAATTCAAGTCCATTGTAAGTCCCATGGTCGGCAGAGCATGGCAGGCTGCTGAACAATGACACAGCTACATGTAGGGTCCAAGTGTGCCATAAGCTGGAGACCATTCCCAAAGGTGCTTCTTGTATGTGGGAAGCAGACCCCATATGCAAAGCAGCTACTCAGCTGCTCCAGTAGATTCCACCATGGAGTTAATTACTAATCTCATCATGAGGAATAACTACATTCAACTGCCAAGCCACTCAACCAGACCCAGCTTAGTTGACACATAAACATAACCACCACAATATTACTTACCTAAACTAATACAGACTGAGTGAGGTACAAAATGAGAACAGACCTATAACAAAAGAAGAAAATGAACAGGTCATAAAAAAAAATGACCACCAACAACAAAAAAGCCCTGGCTCAGATGCTTTCACTGGAGAATTCTACCAAACATTCAGAGAAGAGCTGACACAAATCCTCAAACTTTTCCAGAACATAGAAAAGTATAGAATCCTTCCAAATTCATTTTGTGAACCAAGCATACCAAAACCAGGCAAAGACATCACTAAAAAGAAAAACTACAGATCAATATCCCTCATGAATATAGATGAAAAATCTTCAATAAAATCCTAGCCAATAGACTCCAACAACATATCAAAACAATAATACATCATGCCAGGTATGCACCAATGGTTCAGCGTTAGAGAAACAAACAACATCATCCATCACTTAAGTAAAATAAAGGAAAAGAACAGCATGATCATGCCAATCAATGCAGAAAAGGCATTTGATGAAATCCAACATCCGTTCCTGATAACGTCTCTCAGAAATGTAGGAACAGGAGGTGAATTCCTCAACATAATAAAGGTCATATATGCAAAACCAACAGCCAACATTATTCTCAATGGAAAGTGACTGAAGGTATTCTCTTTGCTAACGGAAACCAGACAAGGATGCTCTCTATCATCACTTCTATCCAACATTGTATTGGAAGTCCTAGCCAGGGCAATAAGGCATAAAAGGGTAATCAAAGGCATCCAAACTGGTAAGAAAGAAGTAAAACCATCCCTATTTGCTGGTGATATGATCCTATACATAGAAAACCCAAGAGACTTAGCAAGAAAACTACTAGAACTAATAGAAAGATATAGCATAGTGGAAGGATATAAGAACACCATACAAAATCAGTTGCATTCCTCTACACCAACAAAGAGATCTCTGAAAAGGAAATAAGACAATCAATACTTTTTAAAATAGCTACTAAAAAGGTAAAATACTTGGCAACAAATCTTACTATGGCCAAAAACGACCTATACAAAGGAAACTACAAAACACTAGTTTAAGAAGTTATAGGAAATTTACATAAATGGAAGGACATACCATGCTCACGGACAGGAAGATTAAACATTGTGAAAATAATACTACCAAAAGCAACCTATATAGTCCATACAGTCCTGATCCAGATTCCATCAACACTCTTTAATGACATGGAAAAAAACCAACCATTAATTTTATATGGAAAGGACAGAGCCTTTGGATAAGCAAAGCACCACTGAAGAAGCAGAGCATAGTAGGAAGTCTCACAATTCCCAATCTCAAAACCTACTATATAGCCACCATAGTCAAAATAGCCTGATCTTTGTAGACTGACATACACATAGACCAGTAGAACAGAATTGAGATCCCAGAAATAGATCCATCTGCCTATGGTCAGCTGATCCATCAAATGGGGAAGAAGTAGTCTCTTTCACAATGGTGCTGGCAAAACTGAATATCCTTTGCAGAAAAATGAAACAGGGTCCATACCTCACACCACACACAAAAACAAATTCTAGATAGATCAAAGACTTTAATGTGAAATTAAAACTATATAATTCATCAAAGAAAAAATAGGGGCAAATCTAGGGGCCCCAATTCATGGCATAAATAGGCTATAAACACAAAATGCACAAACAGAGGAAGATAAACTAGATGATTGGGACCTTCTAAAAATTAAATTCTTATGTGTATTAAAAGACTTCTCCAAAAGAATAAAATGAGAACTGTCAGGTCGGGAAAAAAATATTTGGCAAGGACATATGTGACAAGGGACTTATCTCTAAAATTTGTAGAAAACTCCAATGTCTCAACATCAAAAAGATAAAAAATCCAATTCAAAAATGGACAGAAGACATGAACAGACACTTCAACCAAAATATTCAGATGCCCAACAAACACATGAAGAAATGCTCTTGATAATTAGCCAGTAGAGTGATGAAAATCAAAACAACAATGAAATACCATCTCATCCCAGCACTATTAGTGAAGTTCAACATGGCAGAAAATAACCAATGCTGGCCAGGATGTGGAGAGATTGGGAGTTTCATACACTGCTGGTGGCAATGTAAGATGATACAACCACTGTGGAGAGCGGTATCGTGATTCCTTAAAAAGTTGTAAATAGAAAATACCATTTGATCCTGCAACTCCATTACTAAGTATATATCCTAAAGGAAAGAATCAGTATATGAATATAAATATGCACATCCACATTCATTGCAGCACTATTCACAAAGCAAAGAGATGGAAACAACCTAAGTGCCCATCAGTGGAGGAACGGATAACCAAACTGTGGTACATACACACAATGGAATACTATGCAAACTACAGAATAATGTAGAATCTGTGAAACACCTCATAAGGTGGATGAACTTGGAAGGCATTATGTTGAGTGAAATAAGTCAGTCATAGGACAAATACTGTGCATTAACCCACTATTGTAAAAAGCCAAGGAAATGTTTACATGTGGAAGGAAAATTTCTGTGTTCGTAACCAGAGATGAAAGGGGAGGGGAGGAAAAATTGCTAGATAGGTAAGAGACAAGTATTGATTTGGGTGAAAGGAAAGGCAATTTACCAAAAGTGAGTGACCAACGTAATAACATTAGGGAAAAAGTAGATGCAGAGAGGTGCTCAAGAGGTCCAGACAACAAAGGTAAACACTTTTATATACGCAATACTGCATTATCAGTAATAACAAACATTAATCTATGGGTGAATACATAGGTAGACGGGCTGATTGATCAGGTATGTCTATGAAAAAGAGAATATATCCATGACTATACATAAGTTTAGCAGACAATACTTGTGTATATGGATTTGTGTGTGCTATAAGAATGTCTATATAAATAGAACTAACAGGGGGCAAAGTTATAACTTCTTAGCAACAGCCAAACACCCTGAAGGAGTTGTTAGGTCTGTTGGCTTGGGCCCTCAGGGGATGTCCTCACAGGGGACATTAAGCTTAGTTGGCATAAAATACTACACAAAACCATTGTTCTACATCCTACTTTGGTGGGTAGTGACTAGGGTCTTAAAAGCTTGCAAGCCCCTATCTAGATGCAACAGTTGACCTCTCCTAGTCCGGAGAAGGAAGAATGTTGAAAAGCAAAGACTCATGGAAACAATTAGTCCAAGAGACTAGTGGATCAATGCAAATGTCAGCCCATATGACCCTGAGACTGGAAAAACTAAATGGTGCCTAGCTGCCATTGTCAACCACTTGGAAAGCAATCAGTGCAAGAGATCCTGGGAGAAAAATGTGGATAAAACTCAAAATAATAAAAAAGACAAAGCTAACAGAGACTGGTGCAACCCCTGAGACTATAGCTTCTAGTCACCCTTCAGGCCTGGAATTGAACTTAGTCTTGTGGCTTCTGGACAAACAGTAGACAGGCATATAAGGTGAACATTTATGCCAGTAGGTAAACTTCTACAATCAATCATGGGAGATAAGAAGGGCAGTATTTGCACAGGGAGATCCTTCAGTTCAGAGGGTAGGAATGCATAAGAAAGGACACAGGGAAAAGGTAACCACAGGGAGGAAGTGGAAAGAGAGCTGTTACATTATGGGAATTGCAATCAATGTCATGAAACAAAATGTGTTCAAACTCATTTACCTCAAGTAGATACACTCTTTGGAGAGAACAATCATGGGAGAAAGAAGGGCTGCTTATGCACAGGGAGACAGCTCAGGGGTCAGGA
>NW_006921729.1:470913-471635 GCF_000298275.1 Orycteropus afer afer | reverse complement strand
GTGGCCTGCTTCCAGTATATTTATGGACATCCTGGGAAAAGAGACACTCTTCTGTGGATCAGGATTCTGTTGTGCTGCCTACAATTGCCTGTGAGCAAACAATCCACCATTCAGTCTGGAGATCTTGGATTGGTCATTCACTGGAGTCAACAGCCAATATACTTCCTGCCAACCTTGATCTCCTCAGCCCCTGCAGCAAGTCAGGAAATGCCTCCAGCTTGACATTTGATCCAAGAACTTGGGCCTTGCCAGCTTCTATAAGTATATGAGCCATTTTCTTACGATAAATTTATCTTTCTCTCTGTATATAAGCTTTACTGGTTTCACTTCTCTTGAGAACCCAGTCTAACACAGGAGGGAAAAATATCAAGTTAGTCACTATGATTAATGTTTACTTTAATCATGCCTGCTAGTCTGTTAAATTTCTGCAATTTTTAGTGAGGGGCCCCTTTGGCCTTCTACTTCAGGCTTCCACAATCTTTCATCTCTAACATGTTATAATTAGAAACATTTCTTTCTGTTCTTTGGTCCTACAAATTCTTCCATGATTTAGTAACAATTAAGCTTCTAAACAACATCTATTTTCATACACAATAAAGAAAATGAATTGAAGCTTTCTTGAGTCATCATTGTATGCTGAGGGTTTTTGAGTCTCTTTAAGGATGAAAATGAGCATTCTGTTGTGCAGTTTGTGATAATTAAAATTAGGACTATACATAAAA
>NW_006921729.1:467453-470813 GCF_000298275.1 Orycteropus afer afer | reverse complement strand
GGGAGGGGAGCTGTTGCATTGTGGTAAACTGTGGTCAATGACATGAGACAAAGTATAGGTGAACGCTGTATGGAAAGTGAATTTGCTCTGTAAATCTTTACCCAAATCAAAATTAAAAAAAAAAAAAAAATGTGTTCAAACTGCTCTATGGGAAATAAGTTTTCTCACTAAACTTTCACCCAAATGACACACACATACAAAAGCTATAGGTAAATATTTTGAGGAAATATTTACCCATGATATTTTCCCCTTTGTGCCCATGATCCTTTACACTGGAGTTTACACACATTGCCCTAACCTCGTGATTGAGAGTGCTTGTGAAAATTAAACACAGTCAAATGCATATTTCCTTCTTTACCAGCTCCTCCTCTCTCCTGCCTTGCAGCTTGGAATTTCTGAGATCTTTAGAGCAAAAGAACAGGGTAGATGAAACATCCTGGTGGGAGGTACTTCTTCAAACTCACAGAAGAACAAGCCAAAGAAGGCAGATAAGAGAAGTTTGTATTTGCAGCATCAGCTTCGACATTCTTCTCTTTCTTTGTCTTCTTCTCAGAGCATTCTTCAGCCAACCCCTATCCCTCTGGGAGAAAATGGTTAACACACTCAACTGCTAACCAAAAGGTTGGAGGTTTGTGTCAACCCAGATACACCTCAAAAGAAAGGCTTGTCATTCTACTTACAAAAAAAATCAGCCATTGAAAACCTCATGGAGCACAGTTCTACTCTGACACAGATGGGGTCACCATGAGTCAGAGTGAGGGTTACAGCCATTACACAAGGGCTGTAATGGATTCAACTGTGTCTCCCAAAAGTAGGTGACAATTTGGCTAGGCCATGGTTCTCGGTATTATATAATTATCCTCCATTTAGTGACTTGATATGTTCTTAATTCTAACTTCTATGGTTGTTAATGAGGCAGGATTAGAGGCAGTTATGTTAATAAGATAGGATACAATCTACAGGATTAGGGTGTATGTTGAGTCCACCCATTTTGAGATTTTGTTGTTAGGTGCTGTTGTGTTGGCTCAGATTCATAGTAAGCCTATATACAGCAATGAAACACTGCCCATCCATGTGTCATCTTCACAGTCCTTGCTATCCTTGAGCCAATCATTGCATCCACTGTGTTAATCCATCTTAATGAGAGTCTTCTTCTTTTTCATTGACCCTCTACTTTACTAAGCATGATATACTTCCCCAGGGAATGGTCTCTTCTAACAACATGACCAAAGTAGGTGAGACAAAGTCTGGCTATTATCACTTCCAAGGAGCATTACAGTTGCATTTCTTCCAGGACAGATTTGTTCTATCTTTTGAGATAGAACAGAGATTAAACAAATGAGTAGAAGGTTGTTGCCAAGACACACTAAGATTTCCAAGGAATGCCAAGCCCACAGATGTTGAAAGGAAATAAGAACCATCTCCTAGAGCCATTAGAGAGAGAGATAGAGACTTAGCACTAGGTGCTATAACCAAAATACCACAAGTAGATGGCTTTAATAAACAGAAATTTATTCTGTCACAGTTCAGTCGGCTAGAAGTTTGAATTCAGGGCACCAGCTCTAGGGGAAGGCTCTCTTGCTAGGACCTGGGGGAAGGTCTTTGTCATCAATCTTCCCCTTGGTCTAGGAGTTTCTTGGTGCAGGGACCCCAGGTCCAAAAGATGTACTCTGGTCCCTGCTATTCTTTCTTGGTGGTATTAACGTCTCTTTCTGCTTCATTCTTTCTCCTTTTATCTCTTGTAAGATAAAAGTTGATGCAGCACATACCTCACAGAAACTCCCATTACATTAAATCAGAGCTGTGACCTGATTAAGAGTATTGAATCCCATGCTAATCCCCTCACAAGGGATGGGCTGCTCACATCAGAGTACATCATGGGGGATGATTACTTCATTACATAACTACCAAATCACATCCTTACATAACTGCCAAACCACTGAGAATCATGACCCAGCCAAGTTGACACAGTTTTTTGGGACTCAATTCAATCTATGAAAATAACTAAGACAAAGGGCTCTAAGCACTGACAATCTATGGTGCCTACTCCTCTGATTACTCATGCATTCAAATGGAATATATGAATTATATACATACATGAGCTCTGGTGGCATAGTGCTTAAGGCATTTGACTGCTAACCTGAAGGCTGGTGGTTCCAACCCACCAGCCTCTCCTTGGAAGGAAGATTGGGCAATCTATTTCTGTAGAGATACTACCTCGGAAAACCAAGGAGGGGTCGCTATGAGTCAGGTTCTATTCGACGGCAGTGAGCTTGAGTATTTTTTTTTTTTTTTTTTATGTATAAATATATGTGTCTCTGTGTGTCTAAGCTCTCCATGATGTAACTTCTTTTTAAATGCAGCTATAATATTACAATTGAATGCAAAAATGGCATGTGCCATTTTAGCAGAATATGAACTGGATTATAAAATACTTAGTGGATGTAGGGTACTAAAATTTTCACTGTAGTGTACATTTTGTACAAAAAGAATATTCCACACAGTCTACTACAAAGAAAATGAGTCAGTGAACTTAATTTTTTCAGTGATCAGTGCAAAATTCTGTTGATCTCCCACAATGAAAAATTTACTTTCTCCAGTATTGCTTTAAATGGCTTATACTTTAATTTTGATGCTTATTTTGTAATAAATGTTATAATTATAAATAAAAAAATTAAAAGAGATTATAAAAGAGAATTTAATGATCAGAAAATAAATATGCATAAAATCCCCATACTTTATTTTTAGATAGATCTTGTTGTGGAAACAACAAGGCCCTTACCCCACTGTCATGAAGAGCCATGATCACAACAGGTTGAAGTGGAAAGCAAAAGGATTTGTTGAGTATCAATACCCAAAGAGAGAAAATCACTTTCACCCATCTATCTCCTTGAGCAAAGGGGTAAACATGATTATACAGGGAGATGGGAAGGGGTTGAAGATCCCTTGGACTGCCAGGAATGTCTTTGTTATTCTTTTGCCTGGTGACTCTGGACTCAGCATCCCCCTTCCCAGGGTCGTCTTGCTTCATAGGGTATGGTTCTCAGCTGTAACCACTCGTGGGAGAAGGTTATGCTTAGTAGAATGTATAATTAAAAATAACAAGCCTATAGAACTCAGCATCTGTAAAGAGGTTAGCTATTCTATTTACTTAAAAGAAAGCACAAGGGAGGTGTGATAGTTGGAGCTGTGTGTCAACTTGGCTGTGTGTCAACCAACAATTCTGTGTGGTTTAAGCAATTGTGGTGTGGGTTGTTCCAATGATGGGATCAGATGTATATATATATTTTTTTTTTTATTAGGATTTGGGTGAAGATTTACAGAGTAAATTCACTTTTCATACAGCAGTTCACATATACT
>NW_006921729.1:456659-464651 GCF_000298275.1 Orycteropus afer afer | reverse complement strand
TGCAGGATTTGAATGTGTCAATGATGGTATAGTATGTAGTTACCAGAAATTGACATCTGGCATTCAATGATACTTCTGGAGCACTTCTGTCATTTACTTGTTTCTTTCTACTGCTTCTGCAATGGTGAACTGCTTCATAGTCAGTATTTGGCAGTATATGTTTTGTTGTCTTTGAAAATTTTCAAAATCTTCTCTTAAATTATGTAAATATCTATTAAAAGCAGGTAGAGATCTATGTATGTTTTTAAATTTACTTCTGAATCTTGGAGAGCTTGACTTGTCTGATGAAGATGCTGCAATATATTATTCCTCTTAACCAACATAAACACATACCGTACTGTTTCATTTTGTTTTTAGTTTCTCTTTTAGTATATCTTTTTGGCAATATTTTCTAAGGCATCTAGAATCTGAGTGTATGATTCCAGGGTTGAACTTGTTGCTATATTATATGCTTTCCAGTGTGTGTTAAAAGGATGTTTTAATACTTGATCATTACCATTAATGAATTGCCCATCAGTGAATAACCAAAAAAAAAAAAGACAAAAATTCACTGCTGTTGAGTCGATTTGAATTATATCGACCCCTTCTTGGGTTTCTTAGGTGGTATTGCTACAGAAGTAGATTGCCCAATCTTTGTTCCGAGGAGTAGCTGGTGGGTTTGAACCACCAGCCTTCTGGTGAGCAGTCAAATAAAAGAGACAAAAATGCGTACAGTAACTGAATAGTAGGAAAAAAATAAACTTCTTCTAGACAGCAATCTACTTTGATATATCCTACAAGTGCATTAAGTGAATGCACAGCACATGATATGAAAATGATGTATTCATTATGTTCTAAATTTTCTGTTACATGCCCTTATAATGCCCTAACATATTGGCAGTCTTCTCATAGGACTAGCCTCTGCACTTAAAAAATTCAGTTTTGCAAACTTCACATAAGTAGTGAAGATTTTGATTTGCAATTCTTTCACCAGTATGTCTTTTTAAGCTAGTAAATGTGATAAATTACTAGAAAAGATTTCCGTCTGTTGGAGATATATATGTTAATACATAGCTGATCTGTACCAGAAAGATCAGGAGTGGAATCTACAGACAAATTGAAATATTGAGCTATAATTATTTCACTGAAAATTGTTGATTGAACTTTCTAATTGGTCACACATTGTCTTTGACATGTGCGCTGGGTTGCCTTTTCCTGTTACCATAATTTGAAACATGACCTGATAAAAATAGATCAAACTGAGCAATAAATTCAAATAACCCTCAATAATATGTTTTGTGAGGACCTAAGCACTTCATTTCTTCCTCAAAAAAATAGTCTACATTCAGTAATGGTTGTAAAGACAGCAAGAACACACTTTAAAACCACTTTCCAATACTGATGTTCTTCATTAATTTGTGTTTCCAGTTCATGAGTTAAGCCCAAACCATGTCTTTGGTTTAAATATGACAACATATGATTTCTGTCAATGGAACTGTTTTCGTGTATCAATCATATTTGAGCTGCACCAATTGCTAAATCCATCCATAGCAAATAGAGAATTAAATGATTTAGGATTTAGTTTGCAAACAAAATAATATATAGCCAAATGATGGAGAATATAGTACCCATTTTTTTATAATTTTCATCATTAGCTTTGTAACTTAGAAATGTATTCTGGCTACAGAAATTTGGTTACCATCCAGAAATTTTTGACAAACATTTTCAAATTATCCACTATGATATTGACAACCACTTGGCCTTCTTTAGATCCAATAATTTACATCATTAGAAGAAAAATTATACACAAACAGGATCTTTATTATTTAAGATTCTAAAATAGAATCACTTTTTATACCATTATTATTATTATTATTTTACTACAGCAAGGAATGGATGTAGAATTTGGAACAAATTCTATTATATATTATTGCTATCAGTAATTTCACTTTTAACCATACAGCTATTTTAACCAAACAACTATTTGCACCCATTAAACTTGAACATTCAATGCAAAAAATCTCTTTTGATTCATTACATTTTAAAAAGGACATTAATTTTGGAATTTTCTTTAGAGATTCACAAATACTTTTCTTGTTATTTTCTGTGAGCTTTTTTTTTTGTGCCCTACTTTGTTGCTGCTGTTTTATTTTACCTGAATATAAAATTATGTCACTTTTTAAATTTGGTTCTACCATAACAAATAAATTTGAATAATTAAACATAAATAAAATTTACATTTGAATTTTTGGATATTAACACAAAAATTCTTATTTGGAAATTAGTAAATAAAAATAATTAATTTGGAACATGAAATTATGTTCTTCCACTGTGTGATAGTCAAAAGGAATACTACTTTTTTTTTTTTTTAATTGTGATTTGGATGAAGATTTACAGAGCAAATTCACTTTCGTTCACATGTACTTTGTCTCTTGTCATTGACCACAGTTTACCACAATGTAACAGCTCCCTTCCCACTTCCTCCCCATAATTACCTCTTCCCAGTGTCCATCCCTCCACACACTCCTGCCCTCTGAGCTGTCTCCCTGTGCATAAGCAGCCTTTCTTTCTCCCATGATTGTTTTCTCCAAGGAGTGTATCTACTTGAGGTAAAGGGCCAACTCATATGCCTGTATTTTGTTTGGCTGGAAACCACAGGGGTGGGTTCAATTCCAGACCTGAAGGGCAGCTAGGGGCCATAGTCTCAGTGGTTCCACCAGGCTCTATTGGACAAGCAAACCTGGTCCCCACAAAAGGAATACTACTTAAAAGGCAGTTGGAAATCATTTAATTCATTTATCATATGATGTCTTTTTGTAGGCCCTTTGCAGAGCTCCATGAGTGTTTTTCATCTTGAAATAATACTAACACTTGTGCACTTGCTTTCTTTCCCTTGATGCTGTGTCTTCACCTCATGGGATTACAGTGATACTTGGTGTGATAAAAGTGATCACAAAGAGCATGATATAAATACAAGGGTGTGCTCAATCTGAAAATGTTTGGTTGTATTGCACAGGACCAGATATGTAACATGTCACATGATTATAGTGCTTATTGTGAACATGAAACCACTGTCATGTTCTTATGTATTGAATGACAAGAACTGAATGTGAGGTTATACCCAATCAGTCTGAATGAGAAGGACAATATAATTGTTATTGTATGCAACAACAACAACAAACAACAACTCACTGCCATCGAGTCTGTTCCGACTCATAGCAACCCCCATAGAGTTTCTGAAGCTATAAATCCTTCTGCATATAAATTTTCCTTCTGCAGAGCAGCTGGTGGGTTTGAACTGCCGACCTTCTGGTTAGCAGCCAAATGCCTTATCCATATTGTATACAAAATTTGTGAAATGGTATCAGTTTCATTTAGTGCACTGTCAGTTCCCTTCTACTGGGTTGCTCACTTCTTGTGTTCTATCTACTTCTTTGCTTTGGACAACTGGTTCTCTTGTTTTGTTGATACCCTAAGCATGTGCTTATTCAGCTTATTGGGTAATCCATCCTTGGTCAGAGTCAACTCAATGACAACTAGTTTTACAGGAAGAAAATATTCAATAACTCATTTATTCATTAATTTATATAACACATATTTAGCTATATGCCAAGAACTGTTTTAAGCTCCAGAAATGGTATAACAATGAATTGGCAGGCAAAGTCCCTGCCTCATGCATTTTATATCCTAGTGTATGAGATGGACAATAAAACAAAAGAATCATATGTTATGCAAGTTAGTATAAATGACGTAGAAAAACAAAATAAAATGAGGAGAGCAACCAGAAAGAACTGATATTTACATCTATTTTCCAGGAGAGAACTTTCTGAAGAAGTAACCTGAGAGAAACAAGAAAGTAAGCCAGGATGGTATCTGGAGGAGGAGACTGCCAGAAAGAGGGAGTAGCAAAGGTAAAATGGTCTGGAATGGGAATATATTTGGAACTGAAGAAAACCAAGGCATCTGATGTGGAAGGAGTGTAGTGAACCAGAAGGGTCGTGGTGGAGGATGAGATCAGAATGGCAAACAGAGGCTCCTGAAAGCTCTCATAGGAAATAGTGAACACTTTGGATTTTACTCTGGGTGAGAAGTTGAGCATTTGCAGAATGTTAGCAAGAGAATAGCTTCAATTAACTTATGTTCTAAAAAGATCAATTGGGTTGCTGTGATGAGGTCAGACAGTGTTTGTGTGTGTAGCATGATGAATAGAAACTTGGAAAGCAAATGTAGAGAGTATACTGGGTTGGTCAGAACAGGGACCTTGGAGTTCTATTGTACATTATTCTAGATGTTGTTGTTAGGTCCCATTGAGTTGGCTCTGGCTCATAGTGACCCTATGTACAACAGAATGAAATATTGCCCAGTCCTGTGCCAGCTTCACAATCCCCGCTATACCTGAGCCCACTGTTGCAGGCACTGTGTCAATCCATCTCGTTGAGGGCCTTTCCCTTTTTCGTTGAACCTACACTTTACCAAGCATGATATCCTTCTTCAGGGAATGGTTCCTTCTGACAACATGACCAAAGTAGATGAGACGGAGTCTGGCCATTCTCACTTCCAAGTAGCATTCTGGCTGCACTTCTTCCAGGACCTATTTGTTAGTTCTTCTGGTAGTTCATGGTATTTTCAGTTCTTTGCCAACACCACAACTCAACAGTATCACCTCTTCTTTGGTCTTCTTTATTCATTGTCCAGCTTTCACAGGCATATGGGGGATTGAAAATATAATGGCTTGGGTTATGCACACATTAGTCTTCAAAGAGACATCTTTGCTCTTCAGCACTTTAAAGAAGTCTTTTGCATCAGGTTTGCCCAGTGCAATATGTCATCTGATTTCTTGACTGCTGCTTCCATTGGTGTTGCTTTTGGAACCAAGTAATATGAAATCTCTGACAACTTCAATCTTTTCTACATTTATTGTGATGCTGGACCAATAAGCGTTGGTTGGTAAGCATTGGTTTGGTTGGGAGGATTGTAATTTTCTTTATCTTGAGGCGTGCCCATACTACATACTGGAGTCTTTAACTCTCATCAGTAAGTGCTTCAAGTAATTTTCACTTTCAGCAAGCACAGTTGTGTCTTCTGCATTTCACAGGTTGTTAATGAGTCTTCCTCCAAACCTGATGCCATGCTCTTCTTCATTTAGTCCAGCTTCTTGGATTATTTGCTCAGCATACAGATTGAATAAATATGGTGAAACGATACAACACTGACACACTCCCTTCCTGATTTTAAACCATGCGGTATCCTCTTGTTCTGTTAAAATGAAAGCTTCCTGGTCTGTGTATAGGAGTTCTGATGGCTTAATGCCTAAGCCATTTGACTGCTCACCAAACCCACCAACCACTTCTTAGAAGGAAGGCTGGGCAATCTACTTCTGTAGAGATACTGCCTCAGAAACCCAAGGAGTGGCCGCTATGAGTCGGATCCGACTCAATGGCATTGCGTTGTTGGTCTATGTATAGGTTCCTCATGAGCACAATTAAGTGCTGGAATTCCATTCTTCTTGATGTTACCCATAATTTTGTTATGATCCACACAATTGAATGCTTTTGCAGAGTCAATAAAAGACAAGTAAACATCTTTCTGGTATTCTTTTCTTTCAGCCAAGATCCATCTGACATCAGCAGTGATATCCCTCATTCCATGTCCTCTTCTGAATCCATCTTACATTTCTGGACATTCCCTGGCAATATATTGTTGCAACTGTTTTTGAATTATCTTCAGCAAGATTTTACTTATGTGTGATATTAATGATAATTTCCACATTCTGTTGGATCACCTTTCTTTGGAATGGATACAAATATGGATTTCTTCCAGTCAGTTGGCCAGGTAGCTGTCTTCTAAAATTCTTGGCATAGACAAGTGAATGCCTCCAACACAACATTCATTTGTTGAAACATCTCAATGGGTATTCCGTCAATTCCTGGAGCCTTGTATTTTGCCAATTCCTTCATTGCCACTTCAACTTCTTCCTTCAATATCATTGGTTCTTGATCATATGCTACCTTCTGAAGTGGATGAATATTGACCAATTCTTTTTGGTAAAGTGACTCTGTGTATTCCTTCCACCTTCTTCTGATGTTTCATTCAGTATTTTGCCCATAGAATCTTTCAATATTGAAACTTGAACTTAATACATTATTAGATCTACTAATTATGGTATCTAATTTTCCCCTCAATAATAGAAGAGCTTACTATATTAGAAAGGGTAGGAGAAGACCTTCTGGAGGAAATTATGTATCAGTTTAGAACTGAAACATGAGTAAGAGTTATCTAACAAAAGAAACATTTTTTAGGTGAAGGACCTGAAAATATGAAGTCCCTAAACTGGAAAGAAAGATTTGGGTTTTAAATTTAATTACAATTTTATACTTATCAGTAGTGTGATATTGGGCAAGTCACTTAAACACACTAAGCTTGTGTCTTCATCTGTAATAATAAGCGGTGCTTATATTTATGCCACAGGACAAACAGGGAAACAAATATTTGCAGAAATAGCTGGAATGTAGAGTCAGACAGACTGAATTAAAAAGTCATTTATTGCCTTTTACCAGCCTCAGTCATGTCTCAGGGAAGAGTCACATGGGCAATGGGAGACAATGAAGACATCCAGAAAGGGAGTTTTAAGAAAAACTCTTGAAATCATTTCCAAATATTGTTGTTGTTATGTGCTGTTGAGTAGGACCCGATTCATAGCGACCCCTCCTTGGGTTTCTGAGGCAGTATTACTTAGAACCAATTCTTCCCTCAGGAAAGGGAAAATAACTTCATGTTATACTCCTCTTCAATCTATTAGATAACAGGGACCCCTGTTTCCATTATCCAGAGTTCATCTTACTACAATGAGTTCAAAATATGTAATATCAGATCAAGGGCAAATCATAGTCCTCTTTGGTAAGCTTAGAAATATGTTTGAAAAAAACAAATGGCGGTGTACACTGTTCATTGCTCACTCATATACATCCCAAACACTTCCTCTTTCTTAATAGAGCCCATGATTTATTCGGGTGTTCCAGTTTACTCAATTGCCATGCACATTTGTCCAAGGGATGAAGCCGGGTCAGTATAAATCATTATTATTGTCAATGTTTTATTCAGGGGTATACACATGACCCCATTCCATGTTAGCTGAAGGCAGTACTTCTGCAAAATTTTTCTTGTTCTGATGAAAGACAGATAAGAAGAAATGGTCTTTCTCTCACTGGTCATATTTAGACTGGACATCTAGAATTGTGGCAGCCATCTTATGAAATTGGAGAACCAGCATGGGGATGCAGTTGACATTCTGAATAGTAGAGCAGAGAGAAAAAAACACCAGTGATTCTTCAGGATATTGTAAACCATCATTCTTACCACAACAAGGGCTCCCTTTGTGAGATGATGGATTTCCTATTGTTTAAGCCACTTTAAGTACAGATTCCTTCATTTGCTTCTGATAACTTCCTAACCAATACATCATGAATACGTAAAGAAAATATTTACTAAAATAAATCTTCTGTATGTAAAATATTAATTAGGAAGAGATAGATAGTATAATGGAATAAAAGCATTAAGTGTGGGACCAAAAGTTCTTGGTACAAATCCTGCTTCTTTCACATTAGCTTTGTGACTTTAAGCAAGTTATTTCACCTCTCTGAGTCTTAATTTTATAGATAATTTCCTTATCTATAAAAACATGATCTGGAGTTCTGGTGGCATTTTGCTGCTAACTGAAAAATCAGTGGTTTGAACTCACCAGTTGCTCCATGAGAGAAAGATGAGGCAGTCTGCTTCTGTAAAGATTTAAAGCCTTGGAAATGCTATGGGGTAGTTCTACTCTATCCTACAGGGTTGCTATGAATTGGAATTGACTTGATGGCAGTGAGTTATAAAAACATGATAATGCCCTAACTCACAGAATTTTCTCAGGACTAAATAAAATAAGGGAGCTCTGGTAGCATAGTGCCTAAGGCACTTGACTGCTAACCAGAAGGCTGGCGGTTCAAACCCACCAGCCACTCCTTGGAAGGA
>NW_006921729.1:452476-455744 GCF_000298275.1 Orycteropus afer afer | reverse complement strand
TTCAAATAAATAAGGATGATGTAAGTCTGGGTTATATAAGTTCACACTCACTTGACTGTTTTATTCTCCTTGCCCTCTTGGATTTGATCAACCATCCTATATGGTAAGAGAAGAGGAAACAACATTTAATAGCCAGATTTTTCTATTACACCAATCCCAATCTCACTTAAACTGTTCACTTTGTTGTTGTGTGCTGCTGAGTCAATTCCAAGGTAAGGCAACTAAAGACTCAAATCCCTTGAGGATGAAGTTCTGGTTTACTCCACTAGGTCAGCAACCTAGAGCAGCTAAAGTGCTGAGTGGGGTGAAATACATTTAGAATGGGTAATGAAGAAGGGCAGTGATAAATATCAGTTTGGGCCTTGGAACATGCTGAAGCAACAAGGCAATGTAGCTTTTTGTTTTCACTCAACCCCTTGCCTTAAGCAACTGAGGCTATCTATAATAGTGAAGTAAACTTTGCAGCTGAGTGGGCTTGTATTTTTTCAGGGAAGAAGCGATAGTATTATGCTCTATCAACAATGTGCCATTGAGCCACTGGCTGTTGAGTCAATTCTGACTCATGGCAACATTGTGTGTGTCAGAGTAGAACTGTGCTTTTTAGGCTGCTTTTTCAGAAGTAGATTACCAGACCTTTCTTCCTAGGTGCCTTTGTTGTTGTTGTTAGGCACCATCGAGTTGGCTTCAACTCATAGCATTCCTGTGTTAAACAGAACGAAACACTGCCTAGTTCTGTACCATCCTCACAATTGTTGCTATGCTTGAGCCCATCATTCCAGCTACTGTTTCAACCCATTTGTTGAGAGTCTTCCCCTTTTCCTCTGACTCTCTACTTGACTAAGCATGATATTTTTCTTCAAGGATTGGTCCATTCCTCTGACATGATTAAAGTATGAGAGATGAAATCTGGCTAATTTTACTTCTAAGGAGCATTCTTCTTCCAAGGCAGACTTCTTCATTCCTCTAGCAGTCCATGGTACAGTCAATATTCTTCACTAGCACCACAATTCAAATCCATCAATTCTTCTGTGGTCTTCTTATTTATTATTCAGCTATCACATGCATATTAATAAAAAAAAGAAACTCACTGCTGTGGAGTGAGATCATAGTGACCCCTCCTTGGGTTTCTGAGGAGGTATCACTATGGAAATAGATTGCCTAATCTTCCTTCCAAGGAGTGGCTGGTTGATTTGAACTTCCAGACTTCTGGTTAGCAGTCAAATGCTTTAGGCACTATGCCACTGGAGCTCCCCTCACATGCATATAAACCTATTGAAAATACCATTGCTTGAGTTGGGCACATCTTAGTCTTCAAAGTAACACTTTTGCTCTTTGACACTTTAAAGAAGTCTTTTGCAGTAGATTTGCCCAGTGTAATAATGCATCATTCGATTTCTTGACTGCTGCTTCCATGGGCATTGATTGTGGATCCAAGTAAAATGAAATCTTTGACAATTTCAATCTTTTCTCCATTTGTTGTGATGTTGCTTTTTGGTATAGTTGTGAGGATTTTTGTTTTCTTTATGTTGAGATATAATCCATACTACAGACTACAGTCTTTGATCTTCATCAGTAAGTGCTTCAAGTCTTCACTTTCGGCAAGCAAGGGTGTGTCATCTGCGTGTCACGGGTTGTTAATGAGTCTTCCTCCAATCCTGATGCTGTGTCTTCATTTAGATTAATCAGATTCTCAGATTATTTGCTCAGTATACTGAATGAATAAGTATGGTGAAGAGATGTGACCCTGACATACACTTTTCCTGATTTTTAAACCAGGAAGTGTCTCCTTATCCTGTTTGAACAACTGCCTCTTGGTCTGTTTGCAGGTTACTTATGGGCAAAACTAAATGTTCTGGGATTCCCATTCCTTGTAATGTCATCCAAAATTTGTTATGACCCATACGATTGAAAGCCTTTGCATAGTCAATAAAACACAAGTACATCTTTCTAGTATTCTTTTCTTTCAGCCAAGATCCATCTAATATCAGCAATTTTATTCCTCATTCCATGCTCTCTTCTGCATCTGACTTGAATATCTGGAAGTTCTCTATCAATGTACTGCTGCAACCATTTTTCAATTATCTTCAACAAAATTTTACTTGCATGTGATATTAATGATACAGTTGGATAATTTCCACATTCTATTGAATCACCTTTCTTTGGAATGGACATAAATGTGGATCTCTTCCAGTAATTTGGCCAGGTAGCTATCTTCCAAATTTCTTGGGCATAAATGAGGAATGCCTCCAGTGCTGCATCCATTTGTTCAAACATATCAATGAGTATTCCATGAATTTCTGGAGCCTTGTTTTTTTGCCATTGCCTTCAGTACAGCTCTTCCTTCAATACCATTGGTTCTTGACATTAAGCTGTAAGAGGTACAACTTGGACCTCTTCCTTCAATACCAATGGTTGAACTTTGATCAATTCTTTTTGGTACAGTGACTGTGTATTCCTTCTATCTTCTTTTGATGTTTTCTGCTTTAATATATCACCCTTAGAAACTTTCAGTACTGCAACTCGAGGCTTGAATTTTTTCCTCAGTTCTTTCAGCTTGAGAAATGCTGAGCATGTTCTTCCCCTTTGATTTTCCAACTTCAGATCTTTGCACATTTCATTATAATACTTTATTTTGTCCTCTTGAGCTGCCCTTTGAATCTTCTTTCAAAAGATAGTTTGAAATCTATCTTTTTTGAAGAGATAATTTGAAATCTTTCAAAGTGCCTTTGAGTAGACCAAAACCTTCAAACCTTTTAGTTAACTCTTAGCACATCAACCATTTACACCACTCAGTGACTCCTATCAACAACATAGGCCTGATATTATACCAAAGGAGACAGGTATAATGTCATGAGGAGATATGAATGGTACAAAGACTAGATTCTGTCAGGCATCATTTTATTTTTAAATTTTTGTTGTGATTTGGGTGAAAGTTTACAGAGCAAATTCATTTTCCATACAGCAGTTCACAACCACTTTGTCTCATGACATTGACTGAAATTTCCCACAATGCAACAACTCTCTTCCCACTTCCTCCCCATAGTTACCTCTTCCCTGTGCCTTTCCCTCCCATGCACTCCTGCTCCCCCAACTATCTCCCTGTGCATTCACAACCCTTGTATTCTTCTATGATTGATCTCTATAAGGAGTGTATCTACCTAATGTAAATGTTCAGCTCATATGCCTGTCTTTTGTTTGGCTGGAAGCCACAGGAGTGGGTTCAATTCCAGACCTGAAGACCAGCTAGGGGCCATAGCCTCAGGAGTTC
>NW_006921729.1:447390-451405 GCF_000298275.1 Orycteropus afer afer | reverse complement strand
TAATGGTACTGCCTTGGAAACCCAAGGAGAGGTCTCTATGAGTCAGATCTGACTTGACGGCAATGGGATTTTTGGGTGTTTGACTTATTTCACTCAGCATAATGCCCTCCAAGTTCATTCATGTTATATAGTATTTTACCAATTCTATGTTATCCTTAGGGTTGCATAGTATTTCATTGTGTGTATGTACCATAGTTTGGTTATTCATTCTTCTGTTGATGGACACCTAGGTTGTTTCCATCTTTTTGCTATAGTAAATAGTGCTGTGATGAACACAGATGTGCATATATCTGTTCTTGTCCTGGCTTTCACTTCTTTAGGATATATACCTATTAATGGTATTGTTGGGTCAAATGGTATTTCTAATTCCAACTTTTTAAGGAATCACCATACCGCTTTCCACAGTGGTTGTATCATTTTACAGTCCCACCAGCAGTATATGAGACTTCCAATCTCTCCTCATCCTCACCAGCATTTGTTATTTTCTGTCTTGTTGAACTTCGCTACTAGTGCTGGGGTGAGATGGTATCTCATTGTTGTTTTGATTTGCATATCTCTAATAATTAATGAGGAGCTCTGGTAGCATAGTGGCTAAGGCACTTGACTGCTAACCAGAAGGCTGGCGGTTCAAACCCACCAGCCACTCCTCAGAAAGAAGGTTGGGCAATCTTACTTCTGTAGTGATACTGCCTCGGAAACCCAAGGAGGGGTCGCCATGAGTCAGGGCTGACTCGAAGGCACATAACAACAACAACAAATGCCTAAGGCATTTGACTGCTGACCAGATGGCTGGTGGTTCAAACCCCCCAGCCACTCCTCAGAAAGAAGGTTGGGCAATCTACTTCCATAGTGATATGGCCTCAGAAACCCAAGGAGGGGTTGTTATGAGTCGAATCCGACTTGATAGCAGTGAGTTTTAGTTAGTTTAGAATGGTTAATGATCATTTTCAGTTGTTCATATGTTTGTTGGCTACCTGAATATCCTCTTTGGTGAAGTGCCTATTCATGTCTTCTGCCCATTTTTTGATTGGATTGTTTGTCTTTTTGTTGTTGAGGTGTTGGAGTTTTCTATAAATTCTGGAGATAAGTCCTTTGTCAGATATGTCATAGCCAAGTGTTTTTTTCTCAGTCTGTAAGTTCTCTTTTGACTCTTGGAGAAGTCTTTGGAAGCACATAAAAATTTTGATTTTTAGAAGGTTCCATTCATCTATTTTAATTCTGTTGTTAGTGCATTTTGTGTTATGCTTAATAGTCTTTTTATGTCTGTCAGGCATCTCGTAATACACCACTAAAAATTCTATCCTCCTTACAGGACTCTAGCCCCTCAAGCATTGCTGCAGTGCCTACTGAAATGGAGGATATTATTGGCTGCTGAATTGTCCCTGCCCCATCCTGCTTCCCTTACTCGTTTTCTGGTATTTTGCCCAAGAACAAACCCAGTCAACCATCTGCGTGCAAATCTCCATCTCAGAGTTGTTTCACAGGAAGCCCAGCCTGTGACAGCTGCTCATAGGCAACATTTACCAGACATGCTTGACCACACATCTTAAGCCATTGCTGTAGTCATATCACCTACTACCTATGACTTCTCAGTTGCTGCTTGAGACTTGAGACTTCAAAGGCATCTACTCAGCACCCACACATGCATATGTTGGAAGTTCAGGGAAGTTAATACCTTATGTATTAAACCTTTGATCAAATGGAGACAGAAACTGAAAGATAAATTATTTTCCTTTCCTTTTCCCATGGGCCATCTTAAGACAAAGTAATCCCCATGGTCTCTGTGAAGAGGACCTTACAGTAGGGTTTAATATCATATTGGCTTTATATCTGTTATAGTTGTTAGCTGCTGTCAAGTTGGTCTCTGAATCATGGAGACTCCATGTATAATGAGATCAAACCATTGTGATTGATAAAGTTTTCATTGGCTGAATTTTTGGAATTTGATTACCCGGCCTTTCTTCCTAGCCTGCCTTTGTCTAGAAGCTCCACTGAAACCTGTGTAGGATCATAGCAGCACACAGGCCTCCGCTGACAGACAAGTGGTGGTTGTGCTTGAGGAACATTGGCTGGGAATTGAACCAGGTCTCCTGAATGGAAAACAAGAACTCTACCACTGAACCACCACTATCTTCCCTGTATGCACATTCATTTCCCCATTTTTGCCTAAGGCATTTCACTGCTAAAAAGAAGGCTGGTAGTTCAAACCCACCAGCCACTCCTCAGAAGGAAGTTTGGGCAATCTACTTCCATAGTGATACTGTCTCCGAAACCCAAGGAGGAGTTCCTATCAGTTGGAACTGACTCAATGGCAGTGAGCTTGTTTTTTTTTTTTTTTTTTTGGTTTACTGTAATTTGAGGAGCCCTGGTGGCCCAGTGGTTTAACGCTTGGCTGCTAACTGAAAAGTCAAGGGTTCAAATCACTAGCCACTCCATGGAAGGAAGATGTGGCAGCCTGCTTCTGTAAAGATTATAGCTTTGGAAACCTTGTGGGGCAGTTGTACTCTGTCCTGTAAGATTGTTATGAGTCAGAATTGACTCAGTGGCAGTGGGTTTTTGTTGGACTGTCAATTTGTTTTTGTTGTTCATCTGTTTTATTACAGACTGTTTGGTGTAGAATTGAAATTTCTTAGAGGTCCTGAGATACTCAAAATAACTACTACCTAAGCTTTAACTATAAGGAGCTCTGGTGGTATAGTGGGTAAGACATTTGGCTGCTAACCAGAAGGTCGGTGGTTCAAACCCACCAGCTGCTCCACAGAAGGAAGATAAGGCAATCTACTTCCTTAAAGATTTACAGCCTTGGAAACCCAATGGGGGTTGCTATGAGTTGGAATCAACTCTGTGGCAGTGGGTTAACTGTAATTCTGGGGTCCTGATGTATAGTGGTTAAGTGCTCAGCTGCTAACTGAAAGGTTGGCAGTTTGAACCCACGAGCAGGAAGAAAGATGTGGCAGTCTGCTTCTGTAAAGATTTATAGCCATTGAAACCCTATAGGACAGTTCTATTTCTATCCTATAGTGTTGCTATGAGTTGGAATTTACTCACTGGCAGTGGGTTTGTTTTTGTTAAGCTTTAGTTATACCAAATTCCAAAGTATCAGAAAATGGAACTATTATTTTCTGTGCTATCAGAGAAATAGAGCCAATATTAAAACTGGAAGACTTCCACTAAGAATATTTTTATCATACAACCTATAGCTTTTTGTGACTTTAATGGTGTTGCCTGTGTAGTGTTCTTCCAAAAACCCACCACCAGGGATGCAAGTGTAAGTGGGTTACAGGATATTTCAGTTCTATTTTACATTTATCTTACATATAAATATTCCCCCGAGCCATTATATGTAATCCTCAGTCATCTTTGGAATATCTCAGAAGTATAGTTTCCCTTCTCATGCCCACCTAATAACAATAATAATAATAAAAATAAATACAGTGAAAACTTAAAGAGTATTTAAACTCACTGTGGTTGAGTCAGATCCAACTCATAGTGACCTCTCCTTGGGTTTCTGAGGCAATATCACTACGGAAGTAAATTGTCCAATCTTCCTTCCAAGGAGTGGCTAGTGGTTTGAAACATCAGCCTTCTGGTTAGCAGTCCAATGCCTTAGGCACGACGCCATCAGAGCTCCTAAAGAGTATTTAGGGTACTCCAATTTTATATTCTGTGGGGATGTAGCTCAGTGGTAGAGTGCATGCTTTGCAGGTATTAGGCCCTGGGTTCAATCTCAGGCATCTCCAGCACAAGCGTGCGCCTCCTTTCATTCGGAGCTCTGGTAGCATAGTGCCTAAGGCACTTGACTGCTAACCAAAAGGGTGGGGGTTCAAACCCACCAGCCACTCCTTGGAAAGAAGGTTGGGCAATTTACTTCCATACTGATACTGCCTCGGAAACCCAAGGAGGAGTGACTATGAGTCGGGTCCAACTCGATGGCACATAACAACAACAACAATTTTATATTCTATAGTGACCTTGGTAATGAAGGAAGAAGTCAAAGCTGCAATGAAAGAACTGG
>NW_006921729.1:443907-445229 GCF_000298275.1 Orycteropus afer afer | reverse complement strand
CACAGAGTCACTGTACAAAAAAGACCTGGTTGGTTTTCATCCATTCAGGAGGTGGCATATGATCAAGAACCAATGGTACTGAAGGAAGAAGTTGAAGCTGCATTGAAGGAATTGGCAAAGAACAAGGCTCCAGGAATTGACGGAATACCCACTGAGATATTTCAACTATCGGATGCCATGCTGGAGGCACTGACTTGGCTATACCAAGAGATTTGGAAGACAGCCACATGGCCACCTGACTGGAAAAGATCCATATTTGTACCCATTCCAAAGAAAGGTGATCCCACAGAATGTGGAAATTATCAAACAATATCTAATATCACATGCAAGAAAAATCTCACTGAAGATAATTCAAAAATGGTTGCAGCAGTATATTGACAGAGAACTCCCAGAGGTGCGAGCTGGATTCAGAAGAGGACATGGAACAAGGGATGTCATTGCTGATGTCAGATGGATCTTTGCTCAAAGCAAAGAATACCAGAAAGTTGTTTACTTGTGTTTTATTGACCATGCAAAAGCATTTGACTGTGTAGATCATAATCACCTATTATGGCTATATCATTAATATAATACTTGTGTTTTATTGACTATGCAAAAACAATTCAGTGTGTGAATCATAAAAAATTGTGGATAACATTGAGAAGACTGGGAATTCCAGAACACTTAATTATACTCATGAGGAGCCGGTACACAGATCAGGAGGACCAGGAGGCTGTCATTCGAACAGAACAAGGGAACACTGCATGGTTTAAAATCAAGAAGGGAGTGCATCAGGTTGTATCCTTTCACCATACTTATCCAATTTATATGCTGAGCAAATAATCTGAGAAGCTGGACTATATGAAGAAGAATGTGGCATCAAGATTGGAGGAAGAATCATCATCAACCTGCAATGTGCTGACCACACAACTTGGCTTGCTGAAAGTGAGGATGACTTGAAGCACTTCCTGATGAAGATTGAAGAATACAGTCTGCAGTATGTGTGGGAATCTTATGTATGCAGTTATTATTGTTAATCTAAGGCAAGCAGAAAACTTTATGGTTGTACATGACATTACTGTCTTTTGTCCTGCGACTTTGAGTTGGTTCCTTATTCTTTGGTTAATTTTAAAAACTGCTTTGTTTGCAAAGTTGAATATTAGCTGAGTCTTGAGATTTATATCAGGAGTCTCTGAAGGCTAGACAAGAACATAACAAGAAGAATACATGAATGTGAAACAGGATGTTCAGTTTTATGAGGTTCTGGAAGTCTGAAATAAGAATGTATATAACCATGCTGGGAGTAAAAATAAAGTGCTAATGATCATCAGTCTTAGCCTCTC
>NW_006921729.1:434664-443531 GCF_000298275.1 Orycteropus afer afer | reverse complement strand
AGCTCCCAGATGACATATAGCATTGGGCAAATCAGCTGCAAGGGACCTCTTTCAAGTGCTGAAGAGCAAAGAAGTCTCCTTGGGGACTAAGGTGCACCTGACACAAGCCATGATATTTTCAATTGCCTCATATGCATGTGAGAGCTGGACAATGAATAAGGAAGATTGAAGAGGAATTGATACATTTGAGCTGTGGTGCTGGCGAAGAATGCTGAAAGTACCATGGACTGCTAAAAAAACTAACAGATCTGTCCTGGAGGAAATGCAGCCAGAATGCTCCTTGGAGGTGAGAATGGCCAGACTTTATCTCACCTACTTTGGTCATGTTATCAGAATGGACCATTTCAAGGAGAAGGATGTCATGCTTGGTAAGGTGGAGGGTCAACGGAAATGGGGAAGGTCCTCAACAAGATGGATTGACACAGTGGCTATTGCGATGGGCTCAAGTATAGCAAGGATTGCAGAGCTGATGCAGGAGGGACTGGGTGGTGGTTCGTTTAGCTGTGCTTAGGGTTGCTATGAGTTGGAGATGACTCAATGGCACCTAACAACAGCAACAACATATCTCCACCACCTTCTAATTTTTTGGCTTACATTAAAGTATTTTAACTTTGTCTCCCAACAGAAAACATTCAATTTGTATATATGTACATTGTTGTTATAGGTACATTTGAGTGTGCTCTGACTCATAGCAACCCCACATGTGAGAGAATAAAACACTGCCTTGTCCTGCACCGTCCTCACAATCCTTGCTATGCTTGAGCTCATCATTGCAGTCACTGTGCCAATCCATCTCATTGAGGGTCTTCCCTTTTTGCTGACCCTCTATATTACTAAGCATGACATTGGCTGTAATCACCTTTTACTAGAGAAGCATGCAGCAACAACTAGAGAAACAGAAGAATCTATGGCCTCAACACAAGATTCTAAAGCAAGCCAAAAAAGGAAAACATTGTTTCTAAAATTCAGTTAGGAGAAAATTGTGTTGACACCCATTGTTCTAAATATACTGACATTTGTTAATTCTTGTTCTATATTTTCCCCCTATGTCTTTTAGTTCTGGTCCAAAAAGTCTTCTCTTTTCAAAATGAATTTATGCTGGAAATAGAAAAAATAATAATGAAAAAAAAAAAAATACACAATTCATATTTTAAAAAACACAACACAGTTAATGAAGGTAGTTTAGTTCATTCTATTGGGCCCATTGTGATTCAGTATATATGATGATTGTAAGTCATTTGAAAATAATAAGAAGTTATACTTTTAAAAATTCTCACTCATCTTGTCCAAACACTGCAACCAATTTACCCAACCAGGTCGCATCTACCCACACACTTGGTTCACAAAAAGCTTTAGAAAAAAGTGTTGGTACTTGTCTTAGAGTCACTTCTAGCTCATGACGACACCATGTGTGCAGAGAACTGTGCTCTGCAGGATTTTTAAGGCTGTGACCTTTTGCAAGCAGATGGCCAGGTCTTTCTTCTGAGGTTCCTCTAGGTCGGTTTGAACTGCCAACATTATTGACTAGTAGTCAAGCACATAACTGTTAGTACCACCCAAGGACACCCAGAACAAAGTAAGTTACTACTACAAAACACGAATGTTACATTTGCCCTTAACTAAATTCTGATATCTTTGAAAATTATCTTTTAAACTCAATTAACAACCAATACACATTGACAAATTCTGTAGTCTCAAGACCAAAATTTGATTCTTGTAAAGAAGGCGATTCAATCCACACTGTGATAACTGATTAAAGTTTTAGTTAAAATAACCCTTTAGTATTACAAAATCATCATATGCTTATTGTATAAACTGTAAAAATCAGCTTTATGCAGGAATAAAATTCATACATTTGAAGTGTACAGGTTGACTTTGGACAAATACTAACCTCATATAATCAGCACTCGAGTCAAAATATAGACTGTTTTAACTTTCCTGGAAAGTTGTCTCATGTCACTTTAGGGTCCATCTTATAAACTTGTTACAGAGAATTAGCTTTACAAATTTAATGGTAACCAACACAATACCCAAGGTAATACCAAGTTCTGCAATTTTTCTGTCAAGTAGCCTCTTCTTCACTTCCTCCATCAGTGAATCTAGAGGGCCCCTTACTTTTACTTGTGCCCTTATCTTCCACATAAATCCTTTGTCATCTCTTCCATTTCCCTTACTGTATAGTCTCTGTATGTTCCACAGAAATTTCTCCCACTTGCCTTTGAAGACATAATTCCTTCTACTATGACAGGCTGTTTCCTTAATTTCCTTTTTATCTTCTTAATAGTTCCTCTGCTCTCTGCTTGGTCAGCCTGAGCCACTGAAGCAAAATACATTTAATTGGACAGAGATTCTAATATTCAAACTTATGAATTACCTTTTCAGAACAGATGACCACTGCCTTTCTTGACATATTTGATGAGGTTAGCATGTGGCACTGACATAATGACATGGCATCTATCTATCTCCCAGTCATTGTAGTCTCCATACTGCTTCTTGTCATCCCCCTTCCTGGTGGAGGGAGAAAGGAGGAGAATTCCCTCTCTCTTCCATCCTCTCAGTTTCCTTGTGGGCTTGGAGACCTCCCTCATTAATCAGGCCAATGTTATTCTTTCACTTCTTCAGGTGGAATATCATTACGGGCAGAATGGTGGTCTGCTAAATCTCTGTAAGCTTGCATCTTTTCCCAGGACTCTTCTAATATTTCTGCTATCCTGGCCCTCACCTTGGCCATCGTGTAAAGGAGTCACTTTTCCCTTTATCAAGTTTCCAAGCAATCATCATCCCCATTAGGAGTTAACTCCAAAAACATAATTTTATTATTTCAAAGAATAATCTTTGAAATGCAAAGACTCCCGAACTTTCTGGGGGCACCCCTTTATCCACACCTGGCACTGTATCAATCAAACTTATGTATATTGGCTGAGTGAAGTGCCTTCTGTAAAACTTCATCTTGGGTGGGAGTGGTCCTCCTTTCTGGACATTTAATGCAAACACTGAGCCTGTCCAGCCAAATTGTCCTCCACATAGATTAGTGAAAGTATGCAACCAGATTCTTGTTAAGATGAGCTCACACTCTGCTCACAGGCCATGTTGTTGATTCCCTTTCCACCAGCACTTCGGGCCTCTTCCTCAGCTTGCGTTGCTAAAACTATTGCATTCTTTAGGATGCCATGTTTAATCTGATTCAGAGCAGGGATATTCTCCTTTTGAACCTTTCACCATCCTAGGCCCTTTTGGTGACTCAGGGTGAGTTAAGTTGAGACCCAGAATCCCAGACAGGATTTGTGATTTAATGAGGGAGGTTTTTTTTTTTTTTTTTTTTTGTGGTGTACTCAGTATACATCAGAAAAAAACTGCAAGTAAGATGGGAAAGGGGAAGAAGATGAGTAAATATGGGGTTTCATGAATATTTTAGCCTTTGCCTAATCCACTGGAAGTGTTAGGGGTTGACTGTGGAGCATAAATAGTGGTGCAGTGTTGTCCTATCTTGAGGCAAGGGGGGCAGCCTTTTGTACCCATATACTGCCTGCATGGGACAAACCATTAAGTGCCTGACTACTAACTGAAATGTTGGTATTTTGAATGCATCCAGAGACTTCTCAGAAGAAAAGTCTGGAGATCAACTTCTGAAAGGTCATAGTCTTGAAAATCTTATGGAGCACAATAGTTACCGTGTGTCAGAATTGACTGGATAGCGGCTGGTGTATCAGTTTTTCATTGTCTCTGTTCTGCTTCTGGGGAAGAGGGTAGGGCACATGCCCATAGGGCTTGGTCAAAGATAATTCTCCTGAGCAGGGGCAGCTGTGCCCCATAGCAGAAACCACACTCATGATGTGAGGGGTATGACTGTGTCAGCCTGGACAAAGGGGATCCAGATGAAGCACCATAGCATTCACCATACATAGGTTTTCTGACCCTGTGGGAATAGAACTGTATAGAATTGCTTGAGGAATACTTGTACTGGGTGACTAGGCAAAGCTTCCTGCATCTTTTTATCCTATTTAGAGCATTGGGCAGGTTGCAGAAGGAGCAAGTGCTTATCACATCCTTTAGCCTGTTTAAAAAAAGAGCTAGAAAGTAAAATCTCCAGCTGTGCCTACCCTTCCACATCTACCTCACCTGTGAGGATGCTGTGCCAATGTTCTTCAGGGTTTTTCTTCTGAGTGGGGCTGTCACTGGGTGCTGGGTGGGTGTGTAGCATTTAAACACATTGATAGTGAGAAACACATGCTGGTAGATAATTGTTTACAAGAAGAAAAATCTAAACCAAATGATATATCTAAAATATATTATTTTTCAGTCCACTAGACCTGAAAAAAGCAGTGAATGAGCTGCAGAAAGCAGGCAGGGGGCATGTCTACTCTTCACTTTTCAATGTTTTGTGATTGAGACTGCAAAATGAATTATTGGAGTCTATTATGTGTTCCCTGTGGTCCTTGCTGTGACTCTGAGGAAGGACACTGGCATTTATCAGAAACCTTTTTGTGCTGGGCATTGGGTTAAATTCATATACATCTGATTTTATAGGAAACTGAGAACTAAAAGCTTAAAATGGCTGATCCAAGAACTAAAGCAAACAACAACAACAACAAAAACCCACTGTCCTCAAGTTCTGACACATTAAGATCCCATGTTTTTTGGAGTAAAACTGGGCTTTATAGGTTTTCTTGTTTTTGATCTTTAGAGAATCAGATCACCAGGCCATTCTTCTGAGATGCCTCTGGGTGGGTTTGAACTTAAAACATTTTGGTTAGCAGTTGAGTGCTTAACAATTTGTTCCACAGAGAGATTCTAATCCAAGGACGAACAGCTAACAAAACCAGAGCTAAAATTCCCATCCAGGTCCAAGCCCTGACATCACCACTAAACCATATTGCCTTTTATTATACATTAAGAAAAATGAAAATGCTAATTCAGCTTTTTTCCAAAAAATGTGTCCCCAGATGTTTTACTCAGTGGAGTAACTATATTTTCCTAGTCAAAATACATTGTCTCAAAAACATGAGCATAAGGCATGGGCTGTCAAACTTTTCTGTAAAGAGCCAGATAGCAAATATTTAAGGCTTTATGGACCATACAGTCTCTGTAGCAAATACTCAGCTCTGTCATTTTGATATGAAAGTAGCCATAGACAATGTATAAACAAATAAGTGTGGCTGTGTTTCAATAAAAGTTTAATGACACTGAAATATTGATTTCCATATAATTTTTGTTTGTCACAATATGGTGCTTCCCTCCTTCCCCAGCCATTTAAAACTATAAAAACCATTCTCAACTCACAGGAAAAAAAAGAAACAGGAAAAAGGTAGGATTTGGCTTGTGGGCTATTTTTTCCTGATAGAGGTAGTGATATATAGAGAGATGGGTAGAGTTAGAGTCTGAAGTAGAGATAGATATCGATATAATTGTTGATATAGACAAATATATGAGAAAGAGTGAGAGTGAGTGTGCTTGATGGTACATTAAACATTGAACTCCTTGAATCTAATGATTTTTCTCATGCTGAATTAATTTCCTTTTAAATTATCTTATTTTTGTTCTTATTGTTGAGAATATACACAACAGCACATGCACTAATTGAACAATTTCTAAGTGTACAGAAGAATTCCAAGCAGGATAAACCCATAGACATCTATACATCATAATCAAACACGTCATAATCAGGATCTCAAAAAAGTAAAGATAAAATGAGAATCCTGAAAGTAGCACGAGAGAGAAGCAAACAGAAATATAAAAGATTTCTAATAAGGTTAATCACCACTCAACGATCAGTTTGTTTTGCTGTGGTGGCTTACATGCTGCTGTGAGGCTGGAGGCTATGCCAGTGGTATTTCAAATACTTGCTGGGTCACCCATGGTGGAAAATTTTCAGTGGAGCTTCCAGACTAAGAGAAGCTGGGAAGATTGATGGGAACATTCACATCTGAAAAAATTGGCCACTGAAATCCTTATGAATAGCAATGAAGCACTATCTGATATAGTACTGGAGAACGTTATGAATAGCTGATATAATGACAGAAGATGAGCCCTTCAGGTTGAAAGGCACTCAAACAACAACTTGGGAAGAGTTGCCTCCTCAAAGTAGAGTCAACCTTAATGACATGGATGGAGTAAAGCTTTTGTGACCTCCATTTGCTGATAAGGCACAACTCAAAATAGGAAGAAACAGCTATGAACATCTATTAATAATCAGAACATGGAATGTACAAAGTATGCATCTAGGAAAACTGGAAGTTGTCAAAAATGATATGGAATGCATAAACATCCATATCCTAGGCATTAGTGAGCTGGAATGGACTGGTTTTGGCCATTTTGAATCAGACAATCATATTGTCTACTATCCTGGGAGTAATAAATTGAAGAGGAATGGTGTGGCATTCATCGTTGAAAAGAATATTTGAAGATCTAGCCTGATGTACAATGTTGTCAGTGATAGGATAATATCCATACACCTACAGAGAAGACCAGTTAATACTACTATTCTTCAAATTTATGTATCAACCACTAAAACCAAAAATGAAAAAATTGAAAATTTTTACCAACTTCTGCTGTCTGAAATTGACGAAACATGTGATCAGGATATATTGCTGATTACTGGTGATTAGAATGTGAAAGCTAGAAACAAAGAAGAATCACCAGTAGTTGAAAGATATGGTCTTGGTGATAGAAATGATGCCAGAGATTGCATAATAGACTTTTGCAAGACCAATGACTTATTTATTGCAAATTCCTTTTTCCAACAACATAAATGGTGGCTATACATGTAGACCTCACCAGATGGAATACACAGGAATCTAATCAACTATATCTGCAAAAAGAAGTGATGGAGAAGCTCAATAACTTTAGTCAACACAAGGCCAGGAGCTGGCTTTGAACAGTTCATTAATTGCTCATGTGTAACTTCAAGTTGAAGCTGAAGAAAATTAAAACAAGTCCACAAAAAACAATATATGATCTTGATTATATCTCACCTGAATTTAGAGACCATTGGAAGAACAGATTTGATGCATTGAACACCAGTGACCAAAAACCAGAGCAATTGTGGGATAACATCAAGAACATCATAGATGAAGAAAGGAGGAGTTCATTAAAAAGACGAGAAGGAAAGAAGAGACCAAAGTAGACATCAGAAGGTACTCCAAAGCTGCCCCTTGAGCAGAGTGTAGCTAAAGCAAATGAAAAAAAAAAAAAAAAAATGACAAGATAAGAGAGTTGAGCAGAAGATTTCAAAGAGCAGCTTGAGAAGACAAAGTTAATTATTATAAAGGAATGTGCAAAGACCTGGAGTTAGTAAACTAAAATGGAAGAACAAACCTGGTATTTCTCAAGCTGAAGGAACTGAAGAAAATTTAATTTAATATTCTTCAGCTTTACCTTGAAGTTACACATGAGCAATTAATGAACTGTTCAAAGCCAGCTCCTGGCCTTGTTTTGACTGAAGTTACTAAGCTTCTCCATCACTTCTTTTTGCAGATATAGTTGATTAGATTCCTGTGTATTCCATCTGGTGAGGTCTACATGTATAGCCACTATTTATGGTGTTGGAAAATGGTATTTGCAATGAATAAGTCATTGGTCTTGCAAAAATCTATTATGCAATCTCTGGCATCATTTCTATCACCAAGGAATTTGGTGAAATTCATCATTTCTATCACTGAAGGAGGCCTCGAGTTGCATTATTGAAGGATTTTATGGACAAAATACTGAATGATACAGGAAGCATCAAAAGAAGATGGAAGGAAAACACAGAGTAATTGTACAAAAAAGAGTTGGTCAATGTTCAACTGCTTCAGGAAGAAGCATATGATCAAGAACTAATGATATTGAAGGAAGAAGTCAAAGATGCATTGAAGGAATTCTTGAAAAACAAGGCTCCAGGAATTGACAGAATACCCATGAGATGGTTCAACAAATAGTTCATGTGTGGGAGGCACTTACTCATTTATGCCAAGCAATTTGGAATATGACTATTTGGCCAACTGACTGGAAAAGATCCATATTTTTGCCCATTCCAAAGAAAGGTGATCCAACAGGATGTGGACATTATTGAAAAATATCATTAATATCACATGCAAGTAAAATTTGCTGAAGATAGTTAAAAAACAGTTGCAGCAGTATATTGACAAGGAACTTCCAGAAATGCAAGAAGAGAATGGAATGAGGGCTATCATTGCTGATGTCAGATGGACCTTGGCTGAAAACAAAGGATACCCGAAAAATGTTTACTTGTGTTGTATAGACTATGTAAAAGCATCCAACTGTGTGGATCACAACAAATTATGGATAACATTGAGAAGAATGGGAATTCCTTAACACTTAATTGTGCTCATGAGGAAACTGTACATAGGAGGCTGTTGTTTAAACAGAACAAAGGGACAATGTAGAATTTAAAATCAGGAAAGGTGTGTCAAGGTTGCATTCTTTCACCATACTTATTCAAAGCAAAAATCCAAGAAGCTGGATATAATAAGAGGAATGCAGCATCAGAATTGGAAGAAGGCTCATTAACAACCTGTTATATGCAGATGACACAATCTTGCTTGCTGAAAATGAAGATGGCTTGAAGCACTTACTGATGAAGATTAAATACTACAGTCTGCAGTGTGAAATACACCTCACCATAAATAAAATGAAAATTCTCATAACTGGACCAATAAGCAGCATTACAATAAATGGAGAAAATATTTAAGTTATCAAAGATTTCATTTTACTTGGATCCACCATCAACACCCATGGAACAGCAATAGAGAGTACAGATGTTGTATTGCATGGGGCAAATCTGCTGCAAAAGACCTCTTTAAAGTGTTGAAGAGCAAAGATGTCACTTTGAGGACTAAGGTGTGCCTAACCCAAGACACGGTGTTTTC
>NW_006921729.1:432478-434194 GCF_000298275.1 Orycteropus afer afer | reverse complement strand
AGGAGAAGGAGAAGGAGAAGGAGAAGGAGAAGGAGAAGGAGAAGAAGAAGAAGAAGAAGAAAACTGTTAAACAAGAATACTGCATCCAGCAAAACTATCCTTCAAAAATGTGTGTGAGGAGTTCTGGTAAGATGGCAGACAAGGCAGAAAGACTGGACAGACCCTCTTCAACAAAGAAAAGGGAAACCAATTAACAGACACAGAAGATAATCTTGGACCCCTGAGCCTTAAAGGGAAGGATATAGAAGTGGACTAAACCCCAACTAGCAGAAGAATTTTCATGAAAATACCAAAAAAGGAGACGTACGGAGCTGCGGTCTGGCAGCAATCCTGAGCAATCCTGATGGCATGGCACAGACAGCTTGGAGAGTGCTGAGTGGTGGTAGGACCTAAGAATTAACCTAAAAATCAGCCCTTCTAGCCAGGGACTGCATGGAGGACTGCTCTGCTGGCTGAGGTATAAACAGAGAAAGCTAAAAGAAAGGCAGACTGAGCTGTGGACTTTTGCCTGTCCAGAGAGTGCTGCCATTTTGAATGTTTACAAGCAGCTTGACCATTTAAAGAGACAGCACTCTCCAAGATTCCAGGGGCTTGAGAACAGGTTCTGCTTGCCAGCAACCCCAAGGACACTCTGGATCTGCACGACTGAAAAGGTGTGATATTTCTCTTGTTACTCTTATACTTCACACTTGCTTGGTGAATGGAGGTGTAGCCATTCCCCACTCCCACCCTTCTGGGTGTGCAGGAACGCCATCCCAGTCTGTGTGCTGAGGTGGAACCTGAGTACCCTGCCCTATCCTCCAGCAGTTTTTTTCTCTTTTTTTATTTTTATTTTTGCTTTCTTTTCATTTTTTTTTTTTTTGTGTTTAGTCTGCTTGTATTTGTCTGTTTTAAAACTATTATTATTATTACTACTTTTGTCCTTTTTACTATTATTCTTTATTCTTTCCTTCCCAGGTCCTAGTTTTCAGCTTTTTTTCTTTTCCCTGTTCCTGGTTGAAATTTTTCTTAAAATTTAATTTGTTTTTCTTTTTCCCCCTTTTTTTCATAGTTAATTCTGTTCCTTGTTTTTCTTTTTTGCATTTCTCCCATATTTTTTTTCATTGTTCTCCTTCTCTAATTTATTTTCTCTTAGTGCCCTATCCCCAGATACTGCAGGTTTTCTTGTTTTTTTCTTCTTCTTTTTCCTGTTTTTCTTTTTTTGGTTACTGTTCCTGTGTGACTACATGGTGTGTTTTTTTGTCCATGTGCGTTTAGTTTTTTGATCATTATTCAATTGTAATTTTTGTCTAACTGAGTGGGAGACAGCAACAGTCCCCATAAGACACAACTACACCCACACCTCCCACAAATTCACTTCCTGAGCCAGAGCCTCCTTCTTCACCAATGGGCCAACAATAAAAAACCACCACAAAAAGCCTGACTCATCCTTGGCTGTTCTTCACAAACAGTTAACAGAGATCTAAATACAACAACACCACAATGTCTCAGAGACAACAGACCATCACAGTCCACACAAAGAAGAAGGATAAAGTGGTAGAAACGAGGGAGCAGGATACAGACCCAGAACACATCCCTGAGGAAGAAGCAGCATTGGAACTCTCTGATAAGGAATTTAAAAGAATTATATTCAAAGGATTGAGAGATAGACCAAAGAAAACACAGAAAAAAACCCTAGAAGAATTTTGGAAGAAAATACAAGAACAAAATGACAAA
>NW_006921729.1:428964-430200 GCF_000298275.1 Orycteropus afer afer | reverse complement strand
AAAACATTGAAGTACTGCAAAGCATCTTCTCAGATAATAATGCTATCAAATTAGAAATCAACAATAGGAAGATCAACAGAAAAAGAGTAAACATATGGAAACTTAACAACACCCTCCTTGAGAAAGACTGGGTAAGAGAAGAAACAAAAATTGAAATTTGAAAATTCCTTGAATCAAACGAGAATGAAAACACAACATATAAAAATCTTTGGGACACAGCAAAAGCAGTGATCAAAGGCCAATTTATAGCAATAACAGCACACATCAAAAAAGAAGAAAGAGCCAAAATCCACTCTTTAATACTCTTTAACAATATCTCCCACAATTAGAAAAAGAACAGCAAGAAAAGCCCACAGTAACCAAAAGAAAGGAAATAATCAAGATTCGAGCAGAAATCAATGAAAGAGAAATAGAAGGGCAATAGAAAAAATCAGCAAGACCAGAAGTTGGCTTTTTGAAAAGATCAATAAAATTGACAAACCTCTGGCAAATTTAACAGAGAAAAAGAGTGAGAGAATACAAGTAACATGAATAAGAAATGAAATGGGTGACATCACAACAGAACCAACTGAAATCAAAAGGATATTATCAGGATACTATGAAGAATTGTACTCCAACCAATTTGAGAGTCTGGAAGAAATGGACAAATTTCTAGAAACACACTACTTACCTAAACTAACACAGATTGTTGTTGAAAAGTTGAACAGTCCCATCACAAAAGAAGAAATTGAACTATTCAACACTAAAGGATAATGTAGAATCTGCAAAACACCGCATAACATGGATGAACTTGGAGGACATCATGCTGAATGAAATAAGTCAATCACAAAAGGACAAATATTGTATTAGTCCGTTATTGTAAAAGTTAAGAAAATGTTTATCTAAGAAGGAAATTTTCTTTGTTGGTTACCAGGGGTGGGAGGGGATGGTCGGGAACGCTATTAGATAGATAGATAGAGGTAAGTATTGATTTGGGTGATGAGAAGGGCTGTGTACCAAATGTGAGTGACCAATGTGATGGCATTGAGGAAGACAAAGACATAGAAAGGTATATGGGAGGTACAGACAACAAAGATGAACCTTTTTGCACATACAGTACTGCGTTGTCAGTGAAAGGAAACATGGGTATATGGGTGGATAGATGGGTCGGCAGGCTGAACTATTAGGTATGCCTATGAAATGGGGAGTGTATCCAAGAACATGTATAGGGTTGGCAGACAATGGTCCTATAAGTTT
>NW_006921729.1:419117-428050 GCF_000298275.1 Orycteropus afer afer | reverse complement strand
ATACTTAGACAAACAAAGGCTGAGAGAGTTCATGCTGAATTCTTGATCTCAGTGCATCATACAGTAGTGAAATATTACTGTTTTATAATATGAGTTAGACAAAAGCCTACTGCCATCAAGTTGATTCCAGCTCATAATGACCCCCGCTGGGTTTCCAAAGGAGCTCTGGTGGCATAGTGTCTAAGGCATTTGCCTGCTAACCAGGAGGCTGTTGGTTCAAACCCACTAGCCACTTCTTGGAAGGAAGATGGGGCAATCTACTTCCGTAGTGATACCACTTTGGAAACCCAAGGAGGGATCACTATGAGTTGCATCCTACTCGATGGCAGTGAGTTTGGTTTCGTTTGGGTTTCCAAGGCTGTAAATCTTTAAGGAAATATATTTTCTCATCTTTCTCCTGTGGAGCAGCTGGTGTGGTCAAACCTCCTACCTTTTGGTTAGCAGCACAATGCCTTAACCACAGCACCCAGAACTCCTTATGGAATATGAATAAGAGCTATAAAACATAACAGCAATGTTAGGGAAAAAAAGTACCAAATGAACAAGTTATGAATAAAAAATCTGACTTGCTGAACTGCTAGAACGCCATCTTTCATACAGACATATATATGTACATCAATTTGTTTGAACGATAGCCTGTTTATGCATATGTTTAATTTGAAACCTAGTGTCAAATAGTATTGTGTGTTTTAGAGAATTATACTTTAGGACAGTCATTTAAGATATAAAAACTAAATAGGGATTTGTGTTTTGTGAGTGTAAGGGAAGAAAAAACCTTTACTGGGCTTCGATTATTTTACTGTCTGGATATTTTATTTTATTTTTTTTTTCTGGTTGAGCTATATGATTAAGAAAAATTAAATAAAAGAGGGTGGGTTTTATCTTTTAAGAAATAGTTCATCAATGACTGGGTGACAAGTATTATCAGTAGCTGGAAACAATTTCTCAATGAACTAATGATAATAACACCTAGACTTTTTGTAATATATTATTGCTTACAAAAAAGCTTCCTGCTACAAAGCCTTATTTAATCCACATGAAGTGTTGCTAAGGTAGGTGTTGTTTCATTAATTTAACAATGAAAACTGAGGCTTACAAAGTTTAAGTGATTTGTTAGTGATGTATTTAGTCACTTGTATTTAGGACTGGTACTCGAATGTTTTTTTCATTTTTGATTCAATATGATTTTTCCTACAGTTAGTAATATTGCTAGGTATCACATGTAAAAGCTTGACAAACAAACTATTTGAAAATGCTGGAATAAGCTGATGCTTTTTACTTTAGGACTCCCCAGAACCTTTCAGAAGCTAATGTGAAATGTAAATTTCCAAAAGGAGAAAGTAGCATGCACTGTTTCCCAAATACATTTGGCCATTGAATTCTGAGTTCAGTTCTTGGCCAATGCATCTCATATACATCCATCACCTACCTGTCTGCTAGTGGAATCTTGTGTGTCGCTGTGATGCTGAGTGTGCTTCAGCAGAACTTCCAGATTAAGATGGACTAGGAAGAAGAGCCTGGTGACGTACTTCCAAAACATCAGCCAATGAAAACCTTGTGGATCACAGCAGTCCAATCTGCAACTGATCATGTGATGGCACAGGGCCAGGCAGCAGTCTGTTCTGTTGTACATTGGGGTTGGCATGTGTTGGGGATCATCTTGATGGCAACTAACAACCGGATTCTGTGTTTTTCTCCCCAGAGGATATTTTCTAGACCAGAGTCCCATAGATGGGCCCTTGAGAAGTGCTGATCTGCACAGGAACTTGCAATGAGTACACAGTTAATGATGGGAGCCATGAAACAGCTGCGCTCTCCTGTTTGGATCTCCCACAATCATACCATCCCTTTGTAAAGGGACTTAAAAGCCCATTTGAGAACAAAACAATATTCCATAAAACAATAATTACATCCAGGGTAGTGTTTGCTGATTGTGTATTGTTGGGAGTTGAGCAGCACTCAATTTCTATTGATTGCCATTTCCTGTGTCCTCATTCCTTTCCAACCACTTTGAATATGCACCTACATGGTTTCAGTCTGTATGGTGCTCTTTCCAATGTTGATTCAAAGTTCCAGCTGAACTTAGAATTGTAGCAGACTCTAAGTCCTATGAAAAGTCAGAATCCATCACAACTCTTGAATTAATCTGTCATGAGATTGGCAGTTTTCTATCTCTTTCAGAATTGTGTCCCATTTGGATCCACTGGATCAGCAAGCTACTCATTTTATAAATATTCATTGAGGTTCTACCATGTACTAGGCACTACCCTAGGTCCTGGGGATATAATAGTGAACTCAACAAAGTTCCGGTTGCATGCGATGACCTTGCCACTTCAGATGTTATCTTTAACTTTCCATTTTTCCTTACAGGAATATAGCTGCCCTACTCCTCATTTTGCTTGTCAGTTTCTTCTTTGGCTTCCTCTTTGCTCCACCTTCTGGTCCACCATATCATTAACCTAGCCAGAATGATAAATGAGTCTATTCTCTTGTATATTCCAGGCAACATATGATGGCTTCTTTAAGCAGAGACTTTTAAAAGAAGCACTCCACCACAAAGTGAAAAGTTGGTTTAAATTTACTTCCTAAAGATCACAGTCTTAAAAACTCTTTGGAGTGAAGTTCTACACTGACATGAATGGGGTTTCCATCAGTCAGAATCTCAGCTAGGTCTCTGCAATAAAGAGTGCTTTGATCTACCATGGGTGTTGGGGCAGAAGATTGGTAGTATCCATGTTATGTATTATCTATATCTGGAAGCACCGATCTTCTGGCTGATGTTTATTATGACTAGGGTCTGACCAAGAAAAGAGCAGTTAATTCTTTACTCAAGCAAACAAAACAAAACAAAACAAAACAAAAAACCCTAAGATTCATTTAGCTTATTGTTAGTCTGTGGTTTTCTACCTAACCAAAAAAAAAAAAAAAAAAAAAAAACCCAAACCAAACTCACTGCCATAGCGACCCCCATTGGGTTTCTAAGGTGATAAGATTGCTTCATCTTCCTTCCGTGGAAGACATTTTGACAGCAAGAACAGGGGAAGTTAGTAAATTCTTTGCTGAAGTGTTCTTCAAGGAGTTAAAAGTAGCTACTTATAGCCTAAAAGTGAGTTAACTCTATGTTGAAGCTATCGCTGTTTAGAGGTGGAAGAGGTCTTGAAGGACAATTCTAGAAATATGGTGGTCAAGAGTTTGTGATTCATTATAGCCCTAGATAAGAGTTAAGATCGGACAAAGTATCTTATACTCTAATATCATAAAATATGAAATAGAATAATAATAGTAGCTTTTTCATAAGTGCTTGTGAGGGCTAAATGAATTGATGCACTTAGCCTAGTGTCTGCTACATATAAGTGCTTAATATATATGTTTGCTTTATGCTGTTTTTGTTAGGTGCCAATGAGTCAGTTCCAGTTCATTGTGACCCTATGTAGAACAGAATGAAGCACTGCCCAGTCCTGTGTCATTCTCACAATTACTGCCATATTTGAGCCCATTTTTGCAGTCACTGTGTCAATTCAACTTATTGAGGGTCTTCCTCTCTTTTGCTGACCATCTACTTTACCAAGCATGATGTCCTTCTTTATGGACTGGTCTCCTGATAACATGTCCAAAGTAAGTGAAATGAAGTCTTGCCATCCTTGCTTCTAAGGAGTTTTCTGGATGTACTTCCTCAAAGACAGATTTATTCAGTCTTCTATCAGTCCATGGTATATTCAATATTCTTTGCCAATACCATAATTTTAATGCATCAGTTCTTCTTTGGTCTTCCTTATTCATTGATTAGGCTTTTTTTTTTCTTCAATTTTTAATGCATTTTATTGAAATATAATTTATGTACAGTAAAATACAAAAACTAAAGTGACATAGGTCAATGCATTTTTTTTTTTTAATTTTGCGGTTTTCCCTCCCCCTTCACCCATGGCAACCAACAAAGAAAGTTTCCCTCCACATACAAACCCCTCCTTGACCCTCCACAGCAATGAACCAACACTACACCTGTCCTTCTGTGATTGACTTACTTCATCCAGCACAATGTTCTCCAAGTTCATCCATACCATGCAGTGTTTTGCAGACTCTACACTATTCTCCAGTGCTGCATAGCATTAATTATCAACAAATATGGATTTGTTGCTGTCATCCTAATTACATGCCTTTTCGTGGTGTCGATTTCTTTGTTCCATACAATTTTCCATGCTGAGCTCATTCTGTTTGTGAACTATGTTATCACTTCCTTCGTTGCTATTGCTTTAGTATTTGCTAAATATTTGTGCTGGTCCTCTTTTGTCTTTTGATGGGAAGGTTTATTACTTTTCTTTGAGGCCTCCCTGTGATTTCTAGTTTTCTTCCAAGTTTAGAACAGTACGTTCTACCTAGTAGTTGTCTTGACATCCCTACCATCTAGAAGTTCTGGAATGACACAATTTTTTCCCTCTTTTTGTTTTGTAGTTGTCCTCATTTGTCAATTGCTGTCTCTGGTTCCCTGTTTACAATCTTGTAGGCTTATTTACTCCAGATACTTCCATAGCTGAGATAGTTTCCAGGATACATCATAATGTGTGTTAACGGTCAGTTGTCATTGGCTATCATTGCTTCTCTGTCCAAAGGGCTCCCTTTAGCATCTCTTGTAAGGTTGGTCTGGTTCCAACAAATTCCCTTAATTTCTGCTTATCTGGAAATGCCCTGATTTCACTGTCATATTTGAGGGACAGTCTTGCTGGGCACATAATTCTTGGTCAGAAATTTTTCTTTTTCAAGGTTTTATATATACCATCCCATTGTCTTCTCACCTGCATGGCTTCTGCTGAGAAATCTGAGTTCAATCCCATTGAATGCCCCTTATAGATAACTTTCCACTTTTCCCGTGCTGCTTTCAGGATTCTTTCTTTGTCCTTGCTTTTGGTGAATTTGATGATGATATGTCTTGGTGATCTTCCTCTGGGGTCCATCTTGTCTGGGGTTCATTGGACTTCTTGAATGGATGCACCCTCATCTTTCATCATACCAGGAAAATTCTCTTCCAACAAATCTTTGACAATTTTCTCTGTGATTTTATTTGTCTCTTCCTATTCTGGAATTCCGATGACATGTAGGTTATTCCTTTTGATGGTGTCCCAGATGAACCTTAGGATTTCTTCATTTTGTCTTGATCTTTTTTTCTGATTTATCCCTTTCCAAAGAAGTATTAAGGTATTTGCCTTCAATCTCACTAATTCTGCTTTCCATTGATTCAATTCTGTTCCTTTGCCCATTCAACGTCTTATCTATTTCTGAAAATCTAGTATTAATCTTCTGGATTTCTATTGTAGATTTTGTATCATTTCTAAATTTTCATTTATTTTGTCATTTTGTTCTTGTATTGTCTTTTGAAATTGTTCTAAGGTTTTCTCTGTGCTTTCCTTGATCTGCCTCTCAATTCGCTGAAGATACCTAAATATAATTCTTTTGAATTCCTTATCAGGGAGTTCCAATGCTGCATTTTCCTCAGGGATGTGTTTTGAGTCTACATACTGGTCCCTTGTTTCTCTTGCTTTATCTGGCTTCTTTGTGTGCACTGTGATGCTCTGTTGTCTCTGGGCATTGTGACATTTTTGAGTTTATATTTAATTGGTGATTGTATATTAGAGTGACTTGCCCACAATTTTCATTTTCTTTGTATGTTAACTACGTAAGCAGGGTACTGTGCTGTGCTCCTCTATTCACTAGTTGACAGCACTTATATACTCACCACCTGTCTCTCCTTTCCTGTTTTCAATCTCTTGTATGTCCCTGCTGACATTGGCAAACACAGCCTATTTTTAGGTCCCTGGAATCTGAATGAGAATGCTATCACTTTAAAATATAAAATGGGTGCCACTTGTAATGGTTCAAAATGGCTGCACCCTTAGTCAATTTAAATATCCAAAATGGTCACCACTTGTAAACATTCAAAATGACTACACCCTCAGTCACTTTAAATATCCAAAATGGCTACCGCATGTAAATAATCAAAATGGCTGCACCATCTGGACAGGAGGAAGTCACAGTTCAGGTTGTCTCCCTCCTTGCTGTTTCCCATTCTAGTCACAGGCCACCAGTGCAGTCGTCCCTGCAGCCCTTGATGACCAGGGCTGATCTTTAGATCAACTCTCAGGTCCCACCACCCCTTGGAAATACTCAGGCTGTTGGTTCCGTCAGGATAGCTGATAGTCCACAGCTCCAACAATCTCTGTACTCACTGTTTTCTTTCAGGTTTTTCCACTACTTGGTGCCTAGTCCACTTCTGTATAGTTCCTTTCATAGTTCAGGGCTCCAGGATTATCTTCTGTATCTCTGTCAATTAGTTTTCTTTTCTTTGTTGAAGAGGGTCTGTGTCGCTTGTCTGCCTATTTCACCATCTTACTGGAAGTCCTCATTGATTAGTTTTACAATCACACATCTATTACACACAAACCCCCACACAGCAGTAAATTCCATCCCTTTTTAAAGAAGAAGAAATCATCCACTTTAGAGAAGTGGGTGATTTTTCTCAAGGTTACACAGCCAGTGAGGAACAGGCTGGAATGCAGACTTGGATCTTCTAAACCCAAGAACATTGTTCCATTTATCAGAACAACAACAACAACAACAAAAAGACAGAGTTAAAGAAAGAGGAAGAAAGAAAGAATGAAAAGAAGGAAGGATCCATTTTGATATTAGGTTTTGGTTCAAACATGAAAGATCCTAGTCCTTACCTCAATTATTTAAATAGCTAAGATAAAGATGTGATTGTTTTGGTGAGAGCTGGAGGCCTGGCTGACATTTTTGCTCATCTTCAGTCTAAGGGATGCATTGCACTCTGGTGAGATCGATGTGTAACTCCATGCTTTGCTAAATCACTCACCTCAATTTAACCACACCATTCGGAGGAGTTAGAGATGTGCCATTTTTCCAGAAAATGATTAAGACAAACTCTAAGAATATTGTGAACTTTATCAGGAAAATCAATTCCTCTAACAAGAAGTGAATCACTATTGATTTTTTTTCTCTAATTGGACTCAGAGCCCTGATAGCTTTTCATAAGTGGTGGCAATTTGCTTTCAGCAAATATATTTTTCACTTTGCAGTGGAACATAATATGTTCTCAAAAGCCTGTTCCACTCTTTTTTTTCTCTCATATTTCCCAGTTCTTGAAGGTTAACGTGGAAGCTTTGAGATATTTTCTATCCATGGTGACATGATGTTCTTCAGGCTTTTTTTTTTTTTTTTTTTGCCCTGAATGGACAATCTCTTGTATTCCTGTAATACGTAGAAGCCTGGGGATAATGAAAGGTTAGACACACAAAACAGGTGATGAACAATGAGAATATGGCCAACATATAACTAAGGTGATTAGAAAAGCAGCAAGTTGGACATTTTCAAGATTCTTACAGGGATGTGCTACATAATTTACAAACATGACATAAGCCTGCAGAATTTCTGCTGGGAAGTAGGCACCTGAGGATATGACAAGACCATTGGGACTCACATGTTAATTGCTGGCTGAGGCTGTTAGAAGAGTGTAGCCTCTGATCATGTGTGGCCCATGTTGATAGATACTAGGAGAATTTAGGCCATTGTTGGGGCATGTGAAGCTGGGAGAAAGGGAAAATAGTGTCTTTGAACCTCTCTTTGCAAACCCAAACCCCTCAACTAGGAGATTAGTGTGGCAGGGGCCTTCTATTTGCTTCTTCACAACCGATTTCTCTCACATCCCTTTATGTTTCTCTGTATCATTTTTTAATTCATTATGTTGGCACTTATTTAATAGCATTAGTTATTTATATTTGTTGATATAAAAAATTATCACATTATTGTCCTTTTAACACTTTTAAGTTTTAATCTTCCTGCTTCAATTTTCAATATTCAATTGAATATTCATTCAATTTTCTTATATGTTTTTTTCTTATCCAGCATTTTTAATTATTTTTCTTTAAAATTTTAAATTTCCTATGTAATAAATTTTATTCCATATTTTCTGACTATTTTTATGTTGCTGTTGTTGTTAGGTGCTATTGAGTTGTCTCCAACTCATAGTGACCCTATGCACAGCAGAATGAAACACCACCCAGTCCTGAGCCAGCTCCATGATTCTTGCTATACTTGAGCCCATCACTGCTGCCATAGTGTCAATCCATCGTGTTGAGGGCCTTCCCCTCTTTCATTGACCCTCCACCTTATCAGGCATGCCATCCTTCTTCAGGGAATGGTCCCTTCTGATAACATGACCGAAGTAGGTGAGACGAAGTCTGGCCATTCTTGCTTCCAAGAAGCATTCCGGCTACACTTCCTCCAGGAGAAATTTGTTAGTTCTTTTAGCAGTCCATGGTACTTTCAGCATTCTTTGCCAACACCACAACTCAAAAGCATCGACTCTTCATCGGTCTTCCTTATTCATTGTCAAGCTCTCACATACATGTGAGGTGATTAAAATATTGTGGCTTGTATCAGGTGCACTTTAGTCCTCAAAGAGATATCTTTGCTTTTCAGCACTTGAAAGAAGTCCTTTGCAACAGATTTGCCCAGTGCTATACATCCTGACCGCTGCTTCCACTGGCGTTGATCATAGAACCAAGGAATGTGAAGTCCTTGACAACTTCAATCTTTTCTCCATTTATTATAATGCTGCTTATAGTTCCAGTTGTGAGGATTTTTGTTTTGTTTATTGTTGTTGTTGTTGTTAAGTGCCGTCGAGTCATTTCCAACTCATGGCGACCCCATGCACAGCAGAACAAAACACTGCCTGATCCTGCGCCAACCCCACAATCCCTGCTATGCTTGAGCCCATCATCGCAGCCACTGTGTCAATCCATCTCGTTGAAGGCCTCCCCCTCTTTCGTGGACCCTCCACCCTACCAAGCATGACATCCTTCTCCAGGGAATGGTCCCTTCTGACAACATGACCAAAATAGGTGAGACAAAGTCTGGCCATTCTT
>NW_006921729.1:382755-395579 GCF_000298275.1 Orycteropus afer afer | reverse complement strand
CTTCTGTGTCTGTGTTAATTGGTTTCCCTTTTCTTTGTTGAAGAGGGTCTGTGCAATCCTTCTGCCTAGTCCGCCATCTTGCCGGAACTCCTAAGATAATTCTTTTGAATTCCTTATCAGAGAGTTCCAATGCTGCTTCTTCCTAAGGGATGTGTTCTGGGTCTGTATCCTGCTCCCTTCTTTCTACCAGTTTATCCTGCTCTTTGTGTGGACTATGATGGTCTGTTGTTTCCGAAGCATCGTGGCATTGTTGTATTTAGATCTCTGTTAACTGTTTGTGAAGAACAGCCAAGGATGATTCAGGCTCTTGGTGGTTTTTTATCATTGGCCCATTGGTGGAGAAGGAGGTAGTGGCTCTTCCTCAGTAAGTTAAATTGCAGGAGGTGTGGGTGTAATTGTGTCTAATGGGGACTGTTGTTGTCTCCCACTCAGTTAGACATAAATTACAATTGAATACCCATCAAAAAACTAAAGGCCCATGGATGAAAAACACACCATGTAATCACACAGGAACAGTAACCAAAAAAAGAAGAAACAAGAAAACCTGCAATATCTGGGGATAGAGCCCTAAGAAAAAAAAGTAGGGAAGGAGAATAATAAGTGAAGAAAAAAATGGGAAAAATGTAAAAAGAAAAACAAGGAATGGGGTAAACATGAGAAAAAAGGGAGAAAAGAAAAAAAAAAAAAAACTTAAAAAAAAATTTCAATCAGGCACAGGGAAAAGAAAAAATGCTGAAAACTAGGACCTGGGAGGAGAAGATTAAGAATACTAATAAAAAGGATAAAAGTATTAATAATAGTATTTGTTTTAAAACAGACAAATATTAGCAAACTAGTCACCAGAAAAAATAAAGTGAAAAATAAGAAAAAGAGAAAAAAAAAATCAGTGGAGGACAGGGCAGGGGCAGGGCACCCAGGCTCAGTCTGAGCACACAGACTGTATTGGAGTTCCTGTGGGCCCAGAAGGTAGGTGGAAGTGGGGGATGGCCACACCTCCGTTCACCAAGTGGGTGTGGGGTATAAGAGTAATAAGAGGAATGTTGTACCTTTTCAGTCTTGCAGGTCCCAAGTGTCTTTGGGGTTGCTGGAAAGCAGAACGTGTTCTTAAGCCCCAGCAATCTGCGAGAGCACTATCACTTTAAATATCTAAAATAGTCAAGCCACTTTTTAAACCTTCAAAATGACGGTGCCTTCCGGACTGGCACAGTTCAGCCCACCTTTCTCTTCTTCTCCATTTGTTCCCCAGCCACTGTGCACAGTCCTCCATGCAGTCCCTGGCTAGCAGGGTGATTTTTAGGTTAATTCTTAGGTCCTACCACCACTCGGGAATCTCTGAGCTGTCTGTACCGTCAGGGTCACTCAGGATCACTGCCAGACCGCAGTTCTGTATGTCTCCTTTTTTGGTATTTTCATGCAAATTCTTGTGCTAGTTGGGGTTTAGTCCACTTCTATATCTTTCCCTTCAGGGCTCAGGGGTCCAAGCTTATCTTCTGTGTCTGTGTTAATTGGTTTCCCTTTTCTTTGTTGAAGAGGGTCTGTGAAGTCTTTTTGCCTAGTCTGCCATCTTGCCGGAATTCTTTATTATTCTAGTTTCTTAAGGTGAAAATTGTAGTTCTTGATTTGAGGTCTTTTTTTCTAATACAAGAATCCATGCTATTACTGCCCATCTAAATACTGCTTTTGTGAAATACTGCAAACTTTACTTTCTTGTATTTTCATTTTCATTCAGTTTATTTTCTAATTTTCCTTTTCTTATGTTTTTTTGTCCCAAGTGTTATTTAGAAGTGTGCTATTGGTTTCCAAGTATTCAGGAATTTTCCAGAGACCTTTCTGTTTTTAATTTGTAATTTAATTCTTTTGTAGCCAGAGAACATATTTTGCATGATTTATATCTATTTAGATTTATAGAGACTTTTTTAATAGCTTAGAAATGGTCTATCTTGGTAATTGTTCCACATGCACTTGAAAGAATGTGTATTATGCTGTTTTTGTACGGAATAGTCTATAAATGCCAATTGAGTCAAGTTGGTAGATACTGTTGTCCAAGTTTTCTGTATGCTTACTTATTTTCACTTGCTTCTTGTATCATTTATTGAGAGGAAAATGTTTCAATCTGCAACTTTCAGTGTGTAATTCCTTCTGCAATTTTATTAATTTTTGTTTCATGTATTTTGAAGGTCCATTTTTAGGCTCATAAATATTTATGATTCTTATGCCTTCATGATTAATTGATTCATTTATCATTAAGAAGTGACTTTGTTTGTCCCTGGCAACATTCTTTGTTTTGAAATCTACTTTGATATGAACATAACTACTCCTGCTTTCTTTTGATTAGTGTTAACCTGGTAGATCTTTTTCTCTCCTTTCAATTTTCACCTGTTTGTTGTTGTTGTTGTTGTTGTTGTGTGCCGTCGAGTCAGACCAGACTCATAGCGATCCCTCCTTGGGTTTCCAAAGCAGTATCACTATGGAAGTAGATTGCCCCATCTTCCTTCTGAGGAGTGGCTGGTGGGTTTGAACCGCCAGCCTTCTGGTTAGCAGTCAAGTGCCTTAGCCACTATGCTAATCATAGGGATCACCTGTTTATATCTTTATATTTATGTGTGTCTCTTTAAAGGAGCATATCATTGGGTGTTGCTTTTTTATACAACCTGACAATCTTTGGCTTTAAATTGAGTATTTAGATAATTTGTATTTAATGTGATTATGGATATGGTTAAACCCCAAACAATTGTCTTATTATTTGTTTTCTTTTCATCCCATCTGTTCTTTGTATTTTTTTTTCTCTCATTTTATTTTTTTTTTCCAATCATTTTTTGGAACAATTGAATATTTTTTTTCTGTGATTCTCTTTTATTTAATTTGTTTTATTATTTTATAGGTTGCTTTAGGGTTCATGGTAAATCTCTTTAACTTATCACAGTCTTTCTTATCACAGTGTTACAATACCACTTCACATATTATATATAAAGCTTTACAAGAGTATATTTCCATTTATCACCTCCTGCCCTCCTGAGTGGTGCAAAACATTTGTGTTCAACTACCAACCTAAACTTTGGCAATATGAACCCTCCCAAGTGGCACAGTGGAAGAAAGGCCAGATGATCTGCTTCTGTAAAGATTACGGTCAAGAAAACCCCATGGAACAGTTGTTCTCTGTCATATAGGGTTGCCATAAGTCAGAATCAACTTGTTGGCAATAGTTTTTGTTATCATTTTGTGAGGGGGTTTGCCTTTAGGTTATTGTCATACATTTAACTTGTAAATATCTTATAAATCCCAGCATATATTATTACTTTTTGTTGTCATTGTTCATTTTTTTAAAAAGTCACCTTTAAAGAGATTTAAATAATAAGAACATATTCTTAATATTCTCATATACTTACCCAGGTAGTTATAATTTCTGTTCCTGTTCTTTTCTTTTGGTAGATGTGTATTTTCTTTCTTTTTTAAATATTTATTGTGATCTGGGTGAAAGTTTATAGAGCAAATTCACTTTCCATACAGGAGTTCATACATATTTTGTCTCATGACATAAAGTGCAATTTCCCACAATGTAACAGCTCTCTTTCCACTTCCTCCTGTAGTTACCTCTTCCTTGTGTCCTTCCCTTCTATTGGATGTGTGTTTCATGAGGAGGATTTAGTTTAACATTTCTTGTAACCAGATCTGCTGGTGTTGACACACTGTCACTAGGTACTAATTTCAACACTGACAGTGTTTTACTTTCTCATTTGTGTGTTGGCTATCATTTCTTTAAGCTATATACCTAGTAATGGGATTGCTACATCAAATAGTATTTCTATTTCCATCTTTTTAAGGAATTGCCATATCGATTTCCACAGTGGTTTTATCATTTTATAACCCCTCCAGCAGTGTATGAGAGTCCCAATCTCTCCACATCCTGGCCAGTGTTTGTTATTTTCTATCTTGTTGAACTTTGCTATTAGTGCTGGGTTGAGATGTTATCTCGTTGTTTTGATTTACATCTCTCTACTGGCTAATGAGGAGCTCTGGTAGCATAGTGCCTAAGGCACTTGACTGCTAACCAGAAGGCTGGTGGTTCAAACCCACCACCACTCCTCAGAAGGAAGGTTGGGCAATCTACTTCCGTAGTGATACTGCCTTGGAAACCCAAGAAGGGGTCGCTATGAGTCAGGTCTGACTTGACGGTACATAACAACAACAACAACTGGCTAATGATTGTGAACATTTCTTCATGTGTTTGTTGGCTACATGAGTATCTGCTATGGTGAACTGTCTGTTCATGTCTTCTGCCCATTTTTAAATTGGATTGTTCGTTGTTTTGATGTTGAGTTTTTGGAGTTTGTTGTAAATGTTGGAGATAAATACCTTTTCAGACATATCATTGCCAAATATTTTTTTTCCCAATTGTAAGGTTCTTGTTTTATTCTTTTGGAGGAGTCTTTTGATGCACCTAAGAATTTAATTTTTAGAGGGTCCTAGTCATCCAGTTTGTCTGCAGTTTGTGCATTTTGAATTATGCTTGATTGTCTATTTATGCCATAAATTAGGACCCCTAAGTTTTCCCCTACTTTTATTTTGATGAACTTTATAATTTTAGGTTTCACATTTAAGTCTTTGGTCCATCCAGAGTTAGTTTTTATGTATGGTGTGAGATATGAATCTGTTTCATTTTTCTGTAAGTAGATATCCACTTTTGCAAGCACCATTTGTGAAAGAGATTGTCTCTTCCCCATTTAATGGATTTCAGCCCTTTGTCAATGATCAGGTCATTATAGGTGGATAGATCTATTTCTGGGTTCTCAATTCTCTTCCACTGGTCTATGAATCTGTCATTGTATCAATACCAGGCTATTTTGACTACTGTGGCTTTATAGTAGGTTTTGAGATCCTGGAATGTGAAACATCCTACTTTCTTTTCCTTCTTCAATAGTGCTTTGTTTATCTGAGGTCTCTTTCCTTTCCATACAAAATTAGTGATTGTTTTTGCCATCTCTTTAAAGAATGTTGATGGGATCTTGATTGACATTGCATTATATCTATAGACCACTTTGAGTAGATGACATTTTACAATGTTAAGTGTTTCTATCCATGAGAATTTATGTAGATCTCTTATAATTTCCAGAAGTAGTATTTTTTAGTTTTCTTTGTATAGGTCTTTTGTTTTCCCGTTAAAATTTATTCCCAAGTATTTTATCTTTTAACAAGCAACAAACAAAGGAGCCCTGGTGATGTAGTGCCTAAGGCATTTGACTGTTAACCAAAAGGTTGGTTCAAACCCATCAACCACTCTGCAGAAGAAAGACTGGGCAATCTACTTCCATAACAATTTACTGCCTCAGAAACCCAAAGGGGGCTGCTATGAGTAGGAATTGACTCAACGGCAGTGAGTTTGTGTTTCTTGGTTTGGATTTTATCTTTTTGACGGGGATCTCTGGTGGTAGAGTGCCTAAGGCATTTGATTGCTAACCAGAAGGCTGGAGGTTCAAACTCATCAGCCACTCCTCAAAAGGCAGATTGAGCAATCTACTTTCATAGAGATACCTCTTTAGAGACCCAAGGAAGGGTCACTATGAGTCGTAATCAAGTCAGCAGCAGTGAGGGTTTTTTTTTTTTTTTTTTATTGTAAATGGTATTGATTTCCTTATTTCCTTTGCAGAGATCTCTTTGCTAGTATAGAGAAATCCAACTGATTTTTGTTTGTTGATCTTTTATCCTGCCACTATGCTAAATCTTTTGATTAGTGCGAGTAGTTTTCTTGCTGAGTACTTTTTTATTACTTTTAATATTATAGCCCATTTTCTTTTCACTTGCATTACTTCTGTTATAGTTTTCTACTGCTTCCATAATACATTATTGCAAACTTAAAGCAACACAGATTTATTATTTGACAGTTCTGTTGGTCAGATGTCTAGACTAAAATCAAGTGTACGTTGATTGGGTTACTTTCTGAGCAGAGTTTCCTGCTTATTCAGGATGTTTGCAGAAGTCAGTAGTGGGATCAAAGTCACTGCTTCCTCATTGGCTGTAAATCGAGAGACTTTTCCTAAGCTTCTAGAAGCCATTACATTCCTTGTCTCATGGGGTTCTTTTTCCATCTTCAAAGCCAGTAGTGAGTAGTGATCTGATCACAATTTGATCAGTGTTCTCTGATTTTAAGGACCCTTGTGATTAGATTAGAGGACATGGATAATCCAAGATAACTTCTCCATCTCAAGGTCCTAACATCAATCACCTCTGGAACAATGTCTTTTGGCACTATGATGTAACATATTCAAGGGTTGAGGGGATCAGTGTATGGACATCTTTGGAGAGCCACTGTTCTTTCTACCACAGTTTCCAACAAGAAATCTGTTGTTATCCTTGTCTTTTCTCTTCTATATATAATGTCTCATTTTGTTTGGGCTTCTTTTAATATTTTCTCTTTATCACTATCTTTCCTTATTTTATTTTATTTTTGTTGTTGAAAATATAACAGCAGAATATAAATGAATTCAACAATTTCCACATGTACATTTCAGTGACACTGATTACATTCTTCAAGTGTGGAACTGTTTTCACTCTCCTTTTCCAAATTGTTTTTTCCCTCAGTAACATAAACTCACTGCCCTCTAAATATCATATCTAAACTTTTAAGTTTATTTTGTCAGTTTGATCCTATATAGATAGTTTTTAAAAGAGTACAATGCTTAAGGCAGATATTTTTCACTAGTTAAGCTAAACTATTATTTGGTTTTAAAAAGATTTCAGGGGATATTTTTGGTTTAAGGTTTAAATATATCTCAGGGCAATAGTTTCAAGTTTCTCCATGGCTCCAGAATTTCTGGATTCCATGAGAATTTGAAATTCTATTGTGTATTTTTCCCCTTTTGAGTCTCCTATAGCATCTTTGATTATAACATTATATAGTGATAGCCTGGCACTTTCCAGTTCTTCTGGGTCCATGGCAAAAGAGGCAGCTGTTATCATTGTTTCAAGCACGTTTGCTATGATGTGCTTGGGTGGAATTTTCTTGTTTCTTGTGCTTGGAGTTTGTTAAACTGGGATCTGCAGTTTTATAGTTTTCATCAAACTTGTAAAATTTTCAGTCATCATTTTTCAAACAATTTTTTGTTACTCCTCCTCCTTTCCTTCTATATATGAAAATGCTTGAAGTCACAGCACTTACAGATGTTATTTCATTTTTCAGATGTTTTATCTGCCTGTGTTTCATTTAGGTAGTTTCTATTGGTATCTCTTAGAGTGCGCTAAACTTTTTTTCCCCCCATATAAAATATATCTAATCTATTGTTAAACCTATTCAGCGTCTTTTTTCATCTCAGACACTGTACTTTTCATCTCTAGAAATGTTATTTGGATATTTTTATATTTTCCATGTATTTTCTTAATGTTTTGAACATCTAGAATTCAGTTATGATGAGTGTTTTAATGTCCTTGTCTGCTGTTTCTAACATCTGTATCAGTTCTTGGTTATTTGTGAATGCCTGATTTTTCTCCTATTAAGGAGTCTTATTTTCCCACTTTTTTTCATTCCTGGTAATGTTAGATTTATTTTAAAGCACTGTGAAATTTTACCTTGTTGAATGCTAGAAATATTTGTATTGCTATAAATATTCTTTATCTTTTTCCTGGTACACAGTTATATTATTTAGAGAAGTTCGATCATTTTTGTCTTATGATTTGTTATGTGGAACCAGAGTAGCATTTTGTCTAAAGCTAATTATACCCCATTTCTGAGAGAAGATGCTTCTGAGTACTCTATCCAATGCTCTGTGAATTATAAGCTTCTCCAGTTTTGTTGGTGGGTGCAGGCACTATTTATGGCCCTGTGAGAAAGCCTGTTTTGCTTCCCTTTCTGATAATTCTTTCCTCAGCTTCTGGTAGTTTCCTCACATGCTTGTGCTAATCAGTACCTTGCTGAGTAGGTGGCAAGGATCCTACAGAAATTTCTGCATTCTCTCTCTGTGCAGCTCATTTCTTTCCATTACTCTGTCCAGAAAGCTCTAATTTTCTTAGTCTCCCCAGAATATCAGGTCTGTCTCCTTAACTCAGGGAATCTGTGACATTCCACCTGGGTTCCCCCTCTTTACATCATGGACTGAAAACTTTCTCAAGGCAGTAAACTAAAACCAAACCAGTTATTGAGGAGTAAGTTGAGGTAATTATAGGGCTCATCTTATTTACTTCTCATCTTTGAAGTATAACTTTTTTATTTAAAAAATTCCTTGAAAAATGTCTCGAGAACTGTTCTATACTTTTGCCTATCTGTTCTTATTTTTATCTTTTTAAGCAAATACTATTTATTTACACTGGATGTATTTATTGGACTGGATTTGTTAGATAAAACCAGTCCACATTACTCCATCTTTCTCAGAATAAGAATTAATCCTATGAATTAAAAAAATAGCTATTGTCCATAATTTTCTTTTACAAAATTCTGTGATCCATTTCTAATTGGTATCTTTACGCACTTGTCAACATATCTGTCTTTGTGAAATGGAATAAAGCTTTATTATTATTTTTTAATGTAATATAAGTACAGTATGGAGGTGAGATTGACTTGCTAGTTACATGCCTAAAGCAGTTATACTGTCAGAAGTTGAAATATTTCAAAGCTGGAGGGAGAGTCAGTGAATTTTTGGGAACTCTTATGAAAGAAGTCACAGAAGGGTTTCCTTTTATAGAAGTAATATTTCTTTCAACATCATGGTTATAACAGACATTATTGTCTTCATTGGAATATCAGATTCTAGCTAGTATTGATATTTTCCTACCAGTAAATATGCACATGTTTTAGAGGGCATTATGGATGAAAATATACTCTGCATGCTTACCTAAATATCATCTAGGGAAAAAAATAGGAATTTCTCTAATATTATAGAAATATAAGAATATACTTTTTCTCTTTCCATTCTTAAGGCCCCATGTTAAATTGTACCCAAATTTCCATTTATTCTTTAGTCCAAGTACTGCTCTCTGTCACTATCCTGCTTCATAAGGCATGACTATCAATTGATAGGATTACTGTCACGGAGTCCTAACTGGTTATTACCTTATCCTCATTCTCAGTGCTCCTTCTTATGAGTATTATTTATTGTTAGCTGTTGATGGACTTCTGATTTGAAAATGATCGTGTAAAATTGACATTGTTTCTCCTTTTTGGAGTTATAAAATAATCTGAAAAACAACAAGAGACAGAAACATATACCCCATTTTGGTGAAACTAAGATGCATCTGAAACCTTGCACCGTAAGTGGGCAAAACTATTGAAGTATATAACACAGGATTGGGAAGATTCAAAGACAGAGGTACAATAAAAATAAAAATAAAAGTAAAAGCTGTGTGAACACTTTCCTATGTGTGTGTCATGACTCAAAGTGCAAAACTAACAATTCCAGGTTTGTAACAGCAGGAATTGGGTGCATGACCTGCAGTGGGGCTTTCCCTCAGTCTCCACTGGCACAAAGTCTGATCTATTGAGCATTTTTGCAGAAAACAGTTGATGAAGGAAGCAATTTCAAAAAGAGTGATTCACAATATAAAATAGGTTACAGAGGCCAATCTTGGTTGCTGGAAGAAGTCAAGGTTAAAGATTATCATTCACATACACAAAACCCTATCTCACAAGAAGAATTTCTGAAAACCAAAAACAGCTTTTTCAGCTACAAGTATTCATCTCATCCAAATGTCAGCAATAAATGAAAATTAGGCTCTAAAAGAGTTCTTATACAAAAACACTGTTGAAGGAATTAAGAACAAACAAATAGACAAACAGACAAAAAATGGAAAATTGAAGGGTTGGGAAAAACATTGCAAATAAGAAATAATTATTAGGAAAATATCATCATGGAACAGATGAAAACTGTCACCAAATTTACTCCATAATTAAAAAAAAATTAATGAAACAATTCTATTTCTAAAGCAAGGGCACAAAACAGGTACAAATCTATGATGAAGAGATATCAAGACAACAGAACAAGGAAAAAAAAAACCTAAATAAATGTGAGGAAAAAAAAAAATGAAAAAGATGCAATCTACTAAAATGAGAGATGCAATCCAATTTCAAAATGGGTAGAATATCTGAAAAGACACTTAAAAAACCAAACCATCCAAATAGGTATTAATCATATGAGAAAAAAGGTCTACGTCATTAGTAATTCAGGAAAAGAAAATTTAAAACAACTGGAAAAGTTTTTAAAAAAATCCAAAACCTCTTCACTAAACCATGTGTTATTAAGGATATATAGAGCAAGATGATTTTATACAGTGCTGGTTGGAATGCAAATTAGTAAACTACTTTGGAAACATTATATATTAAAGTTTAAGATATGTATTCTCTGATAATCAGTAGTGCTGTTTACAACTGTTTTTAGATTTTCCTACCTTCTAGACAAAAAACAAAAATCCTCACAACTGGACCAATGAGCAACATCACAATAAATGGAGAGAAGATTGAGGTTGTCAAAGAATTCATGTTGCTTGGTTCTACAATCGATGCCAATGGAAGCAGCAGTCAGGACATTAGACGACGTGTAGCATTGGGAAGGTCAACCACGTAGGAACTCTTTCAAACGCTGAGGAGCAAGGATGTCTCCTTGAGGACTAAGGTGGGCCTGACACAAGCCATGATATTTCCAATCTCCTTGTATGCATGTGAGAGCTGGACAATGAATAAGGGAGACTGAAGAAGAGTTGATGCTTTTGAGTTGTGGTGCTGGCGAAGAATGCTGAAGGTATGATGGACTGCCAAAAGAACTAACAGATCTGTCCTGGAGGAAGTGCACCCGAAATGCTCCTTGGAAGCGAGAATGGCCAGACTTCTTGTCACCTATTTTGGTCATGTTGTCAGAAGGGACCATTCCCTGGTGAAGAATGTCATGCTTGGTAGGGTGGAGGGTCGACAAAAGAGGGTGAGGCCTTCAACAAGATGGATTGACACGGTGGCTGCGATGATGGGCTCAAATATAGCAGGGATCATGGAGCTGGTGCAGGATCCAGCATTGTTTCATTCTGCTGTGCATGGGGTCCCTTTGAGTCAGAAATGACTCGATGGCACCTAACAACAACTACAAATCTAGACACTTGATAGAAATTTTGCTTCCATCTCCTTTAAGTTAGGTATTGCCATGGAAGTTGCTTTGGCCAATGAAATGTCAGCAAAAGCAAAATGTATCATGTATTTCTACACAGATACCCTGAACAGCTAATGCATAACCTGCCACATTCCTTTTCCTGGACCAAACCACCAAACACACTTCAACATGAGGGAAACTCTAGCATCCAAGCTTGGTGAGTAAGCTCTCTGTCTCACTCATGATAACAACAAAATAACAAAAAACACATTGCTGTTGAGTTGATTCTGACTCATAGTGACCCTATAAGACAGAATAGAACTGCCCCAAAGGTTTTCCTAGGCTGTAATTTTTTTTTTTCAATATTTATAGAAGCATAATGCCACATCTTTTTCCCATGGAGCATCTAGTGGGTTTGAACCACTGATTTTTTTGATTAGCAGCTCAGTCCTTACCCATTGTACCACTAGAGCTCCTTAACCCAAAATAGACATGTGGATATGTAGAATGGGTGAAAAATAAGCATTTGTTGTTTTCAAACCACTGAGATTTGGGAGTTGTTTGTTACCATAGCTTAAACAACCTTGTCCCTGACTCATATACTATCACTCACTTTTTCCCCTTGTAATTATAAGGCCTAGAGCACCAACCTTTTTTATGTCATGTGTCCTTTGGCGGTGGGGTGAAACCAAGGGATCTCTTTCAGAATAAAGAATCTAAAAATTATTTAAATGCATGAAATGCAGTAGTAAGAGTTACAAAGGAAAGCAATTGCATCATAATACAGCTACTAGATATTAAATATCTGTGCTATAGTAAAAATTGTTCATCTTTATTAGCATATTAAATAACAACATCTAGCTGTGGGTCTATGCCTAAGGCATTTGACTGCTAACCAGAAGACTGGTGGTACAAACTCACCTGCCACTCCTCAGAAGGAAGATTGACCAATCTACTTCCGTAGAGATACTGCCTTGGAAATAAAAGGAGGGATCACTATGAGCTGAATCCCAGGATGGCAGTGAGTTTGGTTTGGTTTGGTTTAGTTGTGGGTCTAATAACTACCATAATTCCAAAATAGTGATAAACACAAATAATATTTCTAGATATCTTCAACTGTAATATGATATAAAATATCTGTCCTTTCCATCAGTGACAAAGCTAAAAATTTACCTGTGAAAAACGTAAAGGCATTTCAGTTAGAAATTAGTGAAAATAAAGAAGAAATTATCACCCATTCAAGTTCTGTCCATGGATTGCTTACTTATGAACCTATATCTAGATGTATTATTTACTGGAAACAGAAGACTGCACTTGACATTACTATTTGTAATAGTTAAAAACTGGGAAGAATTTTAATGGCAATGTAAGATAGTGCAATAAATGAATAATGGTACTTTCATATTATGGAATATGACTCAGCAACAAAATGAACAGTCTTCCATTTAACACAGCTACATGAATTAATCTGAGTATACATACCTGATTCTATCTATATAAAGCTCTAAAATAAGCTAAGTTAAATTAGAGTGTTTAGGTTGTATACATGTTGTTGTTGTTAGGTGCCGTCGAGTTGCTTCCGACTAATAGCAACCCCATGGACAGCAGAACAAAACACTGCCTGATCCCGCGCCAGCTGCATGATCCTTGCTATACTTGAGCCCATTGTCGCAGCCACCATGTCAATCCATCTTGTTGAAGGCCTTCCCCTCTTTTGTCGATTCTCCACCCTACCAAGCATGACATCCTTCTCCAGGGAATGGTCCC
>NW_006921729.1:381305-382655 GCF_000298275.1 Orycteropus afer afer | reverse complement strand
TCTTCCAGGACAGATCTGTTAGTTGTTTTAGCAGTCCATGGTACCTTCAGCATTCTTTTCCAGCACCACAACTCAAAAGCATCAACTCTTCTTCGATCTTCCTTATTCATTGTCCAGCTCTCACATGCATACGAGGAGATTGGAAATATCATGGCCTGTGTCAGGTGCACCTTAGTCCTCAAGGAGACATCCTTGCTCCTCAGCACTTGAGAGAGTTCCTTCGCAGCTGACCTACCCAGTGCTACACATCATTAATGTCCTGACTGGTGCTTCCATTGACCTCGACTGTACAACCAAGTAACGTGAATTCTTTGACAACCTCAGTCTTTTCTCCATTTATTGTGATGCTGCTTATTGGTCCAGTTGTGAGGCTTTTTGTCTTCTTCATATTGAGATATAATCTATACTGCAGACTGTGTTCCTCAGTCTTCATCAATAAGTGCCTTAAGTCATCCTCACTTTCAGCAAGCAAAGTTGTATCATCAGCATTTCTCAGGTTGTTAATGATTCTTCCTCGAATCCTGATGCCACGTTTTTCTTCATATAGTCCAGCTTCTTGGGTTATATGCTCCTCATATAGATTGAATAAGTATGGGGAAAGGATACAACCCTGATGCACTCCCTTTCTGATATTAAACCATGCAGTGTTCCCTTGTTCCGTTCGAATGACAGCCTCCTGGTCAAGGTACAGGTTCCTCATGAGTACAATCAAGTGTTCTGGAATTCCCATTCTTCTCAATGTTATCCATAATTTGTCATGATCTACACTATCAAATGTATACACAGGTGCTCAAATTGTAAAGAAAATTAAAGAAATAATTACTATAAAGTCAGGATAGTATTTTGCTCTGTGGGAAAGAGATGATGTTGAAATTGGAAAAGAGTCATTTCTGGGGGCTCTGGGTATCTGGCATTGTTATTTTTCTCTCTAATTTTTATTGTGATTTGGGTGAAAGTTTACAGAGCAAATTCATTTTCCATACAGCAGTTCATACACATTTTATCTCATTTTCCATATAGCAGTTCATACACATTTTGTCTCATGACATTGATTGCAATTCCCCACAATGTAACAGCTCTCTTCCCACTTCCTCCCCATAGTTACCTCTTCCCTGGGTCCTTCTATCCCATGCACTCCTGCCCCCTCCCCCAACTGTCTCCCTGTGTGAACACTGCCCTTCTGTTCTCCCATGATTGATTCTAGTAGTGTATCTACTGGATGTAACTTTTCAGCACATATGCCTTTGTATTATTTGGCTGGAAGCCACAGGAGTGGGTTCCATTCCAGACCTGAAGGGACTGTGACTAGGGGCCGTAGTCTCAGAGGTCTCACCAGACTCTATCAGACCA
>NW_006921729.1:370431-379910 GCF_000298275.1 Orycteropus afer afer | reverse complement strand
AGATTGCCCAACCTTCCTTCTGAGGAGTGGCTGGTGGGTTTGAACCACCAGCCTTCTGGTTAGCAGTCAGATGCCTTAGGCACTATGCTAGCACTAGCATTTGTTATTTTCTGTCTTGTTGAACTTTGCTGTTAGTGCTGGGATGAGATGGTATCTCAATGTTATTTTGATTTGCTCCCCTCCGGTGGCTGATGATAATGAACATTTTTTCATGTGTTTGCTGGTCGGCTGAATATCCTCTTTGGTGAAGTGTCTATTCATGTCTTCTGACAATTTTTTAATTTGATTGTCTTTTTGTTGTTGAGATGTTGGAGTTTTCTATAAATTTTAGAGGTATGTCCCTTATCAGATATGTCACTGCTGAATATTTTCCCCCAATCTGTAGGTTCTTTTTTTTTTTTTTTTTTAACTCTTTTGAAGAAGTATTTTGAAGCACATAAAAATTTAATTTTTAGAACGTGCCATTCATATTGTTTCTCTTCTGCTGTTTGTGCATTTTGAGTTATGCTTGATAGTCTATTTATGTCATAAATTAAGGCCCCTAAATTTGCCCCATTTTTTCCTTGTGGGACTTTATAGTTTTTGTTTCACATTTAAGTCTTTGATCCATCTGGAGTTAGTTTTTGTGTATGGTGTGAAGTGTGGATCTTGTTTTATTTTTCTGCAAATAGTTTTCCAGATTTGCCAGCACCATTTGTGAAAGAGATGATCTCTTCCCATTTAATGAATTTCAGCCCTTTGTCAAAAATCAGCTGACCATAGGTTGATGGATCTATATCTGGGTTCAGAATTCTGTTCCACTGGTCTATGTGTCTGTTGTTGTATCAATACCAGGCTGTTTTGACTACTGTGGCTGTATAGTAGTTTTTGAGATCCAGGAGTGTGAGACCTCCTACTTTGTTCTTCTTCAATAGTGCTTGCTTATCAGAGATCTCTTTCCTTTCCATATAAAATTAGTGACTGGTTTTATTGTTATTTTTTCTTGACTTGTGTGGTAGTTATGTAGTTTTAACTTCATAATAATTCCTGAAGATACACATTTATATGTCAAATCCCTTTCACCTGTCTTCATGAGTGTTATATTTTGCAAACAAATGTTTATTTTAAATAATAAAAGAATTTCTACGGAAAATTGAAAAAATATGGTACTATAACATAGTACAACCACTGTGGAAAATGTATGGCACATCTTTAAGAAGCTGGAAATAGAAGTACCACATAATACCACAATCCCAGTACTAAGTATTTCTCCCAGAGAAATAAAATCCATGACATGAATAGATATATGCACACCCATGTACATTATAGAATTACTTTGTTGTTGTTGTTGTTGTTATGTGCCATCGAGTCAGACCCGACTCATAGTGACCCCTCCTTGGGTTTCTGAGGCAGTATCACTATGGAAGTAGATTGCCCCATCTTTCTTCTGAGGAGTGGCTGGTGGGTTTGAACTGCCAGCATTCTGGTTAGCAGTCGAGTGCCTTAGGCACTACGCTACAATAGTTAGAAGATTACTTAAGTACCCATCAAAAGATGAATGGATGAACAAACTATGGCACATACACACAATAAAATACTATGCAACATTAGAGACTAATGGTGAATCTATGAAACATATCATAACATGGATGGTCCTGGAGGACATTATACTGAGTGAAATAAATAATTTACAAAAGGACAAATATTGTATGAGACCACTATTATAAAAAAAAAAATCAAGATAAGTTTTAGACAGAGAAAGAAACATTCTTTGATAGTTACCAGAGATGGAAGGGGGAGGGAGGGAAATCATTAACTAGATAGAGAGAAAATATGTATTAAGTTGGGTGAAGGGAAAGGCAATAGGAGGAGGTTAGCACAATATGATGCAGGAAAAGGCAGAGGAAAGCACTGGGAAGTGCACAAGTGTTAAAGGTAAAAAAAGTAAATACTATTACATATACAATCCTGCAATAACAGTAATAATAATATCTATGAGTGGATACATAGGTAGACATGCAAGCTGAACAGATGTTGCAAAGTTAATGGGACTAACCCCCAAATATACATACGTTTGAAAGATGATATTTCTATATATTTATAAGTGCTGCAAATATATCCATGAATATAGTAGAGCATTTGGGGAAAAAGTAGGGGAACTTCTTAACAATAACCAAACTCCTTGAGGGAATGAGTCAGTGGGCTTGGGAACTTACCACCACAGTCTTGGGGGACATCTGGATGAATTGGTATAACATAGTCCACAAAGATAATGTTCTAATCCTACTTTGGTGAGTAGCAACTGGGGTCTTAAAAGCTTGTGAGTGATCATATAAGAGGCAAGTATTATTCTTCCTTCCCCTGGAGCAAAAAAGAAAAAAAAAAAAAAAAGTGAAGAAAATCTAGGACACAAGGAAATAATTGGTCCAAAGGATTAGTGGACCACACGAACCTCAGCCTACACTATCCTGAGACCATAATAACTAGAAGATGCCCAGCTACCACTACTGACTTCTCTGATTGGGATCACAATAGAAGGTCCTGGATAGAGTGGGAGAAAAATGTGGAAGAAACACAAAATCGTAAAGAAAGACAAGGCTTGTTGGTCTGATGGAGATTGGTGGAACTTCCAAGACTTTGGACACCATTCAAGCTTGGAACTGAACTCACTTCTGTGGATCAACTTTCAGCCAAACAATAGACAGTTCTATGAAGTGAACTATTATAACACCAGGGAGGAACACACTCCCAGAACAATTGACCATACAAAACCAAAAGTGCAGCTTTTCCCCCCAAACAAAAGCTCAGATGGCAGTAAAATACAGGAAAGAAAGACAAATGGAAAGGGGGAAACCAGGGAGAAAGTGGGAAGAGGGTTGGTATGTTGTAGGGATTGCAATCAATGTCAGGAAAGAAAAATTGTATAATTTGTTGAATAGGAAACTAATTTGCTCTGTAAACTTTCACCCAAATCACAATTAAAAAGTTAAAAAAAATTGAAACATGAGAAAGCTAATATTAAAATGCAAAAGTTGACTCTTCTTCTGGAAAAATAATAAAACTGAGAACCATTAGCTAATAAACTTTAGAATAAAGAAATGAGAGAAAAATACACAAATACCCCAAATAAGGAATGATAGTGGAGAAATCAACACAGACACAGGGAAAATTAAAAGAATCATTGGAGACTACTTTACTTAGATTTATGTAATAAATTTGATAGCCTAAAAGAAATAGATGATTTTCTAGGACAATATAAATTATGGGAACTAATTAAGGCACTTGACTGTTAACCAGAAGGCAGGCAGTTCAAACCCACCGCCATTCCTCAGAAGGAAGGTTGAGCAGTCTACTTCCATACTGATACCACCTCAGAAACCCAAAGAGGGGTCACTATGAGTTGGGTCCCACTCCATGGCACATAACAACAACAACAACAATCTCAGTAGAGATAGAAATTTGAACAAGTTCATTATTATAGAAAAATAGAGAAAAGTGTCTTTGACCTCAATATAAAGGCATAGATGGCTTCAGAGATGAATTATATCAGGTTTTCAAGGAAGAAATCATTCCAGTGATAATTAAATTAATTCAAGGTACAATAAAAAGGAAAAGTTCCAAATTATTTTTATAAAGCAGATTGTTTAAAATATCTGCCATTGATGGCACAATATAAGAACACTACAGATCAAACTCAGTCATAATTTTCAGTGCAGTATCTTAACTCCTCAGAAGGAAGATGGGGCAATCTACTTCCGTAGTGGTACTGCCTCAGAAACCCAAGGAAGAGTTGCTATGAGTCGGGTCTGACTTAATGGCAATGAGTTTGGTTTGATTTGGCTTGGTGAATAGAAATAATATTTGGAAGAACTGATAGTTGAGTTGGGTGGTGTAGAATCATGGCTAAGAATCTCAGTCTTGACTGCTCTGCCAAGTCTAAACTCCAGCTCTAGGGTTCAATTATTATCAGTTGTTTAATTGGCTCACCATCATATCTAGACTCATCTTTAGATACTGGATGACATGAAGAACACAGGGTCACATTATCTTAATCTTGTAATATCTATTGCTTTCCTTGAATAAATGGAATAGATTTGAAATATGGACACTATTCTTTGTAGCTCCTCCCATTAAGAGATAGAATCTATTTTCATGTCTCTTGAACCTGGGCTGACCTAGTGATTTGGTATGACAAACAGAATGTAGTGAAAATGGCAGTATACCAGTTTCATGCCTGGTTCTCAAGAGGTCTTGCAAGTTTCTCTTGGTATTCTTGAAGCCATGTGAACAAGCCTGAGCTATACTGCTCGAGGATGAAAGACCATCTAGAAAGAGGATCCAGTCATTCCAGCCATCCCAACCACATCCTAGCCATGTAAGCCAACCAATCCAAGCCTGGCTTACACCAGGAAGACCACCCAGCTTTCCCAGGCCTAAAATGATAATTCATAACATTATGAGTTAAATAAATGACTGTTGTTTAAGATCTCTAATATTTGGGTAAAAGTGAATTGATTAAAGTGAAGACTAACTAATCTAAGACAAAGATCTCTGGTGGAAATATGCATTTCAATATTGATTTAGGGGAATATACCTATTGTGAATTTATGTTTAACAGAGTTTGGAGAGTCAGAGTAATATGTTCATACAGAGTAATATGTTCAATTAATACCCTTTTTCCTCAAATATATCTTCTCATGGAATTATCATTTAATAAAATGGCTTTTTGATGTCTGATTAGGCCTCTCTATCTATAGACTAAGGAGCTCTAGTGGCATAGTGCTTTATGCATTTTGCAGCTAATCAAAAGATGGATGGTTCAGTCTGCTTCTGTAAAGATTTACAGCCTGAGAAACTCTATGGGACAGTTTTACTCTGTCCTAAAGGGTTGCCATGAGTTGGAATTGACTTGATGGCAATGAGTTTGTTTTGATTTTTCATTTATAGACTAGGAGCCCTGGTGGAACCATGGTTAAGTGGTCAGCTGCTAACTGAAAAGTCAGTAATTTAAGTCCATCAGCTGCTCTGCTGGAAAAAGACATAGAGGTCTGCTTCCATAGAGATTACAGCCTTGGAAGCCCTGTGGGGCAGTTTTACTCTGTACTACAGGTTAACTATAAGTAAGAATCGATTTCATGACAATGGATTTGGTTTTTTATTTACAGGTTGTTTGGGCTTTTTTTTTTTTTTATTTATAGACTGGTTTTGTTTTTATGGTTTTATGTATAGACAGTACCTAAATGACTCTGAGGATTATACCACATGAAATTATTAATGGTACCTACCTCTTCAATAGCACCTTAATATTTTCATTTTTTGCTTTCTTTTTTTTTTTCAATTTGATTGTCACAAAATTCCTGGGAAGTTAGACAGAGTATCTATTATCCTCACCTTTTAAATGAAGATAATTATGTCCTGAGAGAGATTAAGTAACCTTTCAAGAGCCAGAAAGTACAGAATCAGGTCTCAAATTGGTCTTTCTTAATTTCAATATGGTGTCTTTGAGAGTATGAATCACATTAAAAAGACCACAAGTTGAAATCGGTAAATAGTGGAATAAGCAGACAAACTACACAGACCGACTTCACCAAAAAAAGGGGGGGAACTAATTAACACAGATACAGAAGAGAGTCCTAGAGCCCTGAGCTTTGAATGGGAGGATACAGAAGTAGACTAAACTCCAACTAGTAGAAGAACCTGCATGAAAATACCGAAAAAGGAGACATACAGAGCTGTGGCTTGTTAGCAATCCTGAAGGCATGGACAGCTTGGCTTTTGCCAGGTGGTGTTATTACCTAAGAATTAACCTAAAAATCACCCCTGCTAGCCAGGGGCTACACAGAGGATGGCATTGGTGGCTGGTGAATAAAAGCGGAAGCAAAGAAGAGGAGATGGGCTGAGGACTTTTGCCTGTCCAGAGGGTGTAGCCATTTTGAATGTTTACAAGTGGTTGGACCATTTTGGATATTTAAAGCAACAGTGTTCTCTCAGATTCCAGGGACCTAAGAATAGGCTCCACTTGCCAGGAACCGCAAAGGTATTCTGGACGTGAAGGACTAGAAAGGTGTGATATTCCCCTTACCCTACACACTCTTGGTGAACAGAAATATGGCTATCTTTCACTCCCCCCATCTTCTGGACCTGCAGGAATACCATCCCAATCTATGTGCTCCAACAGAGCCTGGGTGCCCTACCCTGCCCTGCCTACATTATTTTTTTTTCTGTTTGTCTCAGTTTGTTTGTTTTAGTCTGTTTTAAAATTATTACTATTATTATTATTATTTTTGTTCATTCTTTTTATATTATTCTTCATTCTTCCCTTCCCAGGTTCTAGTTTTCCACCTTTTCTCTTTTCCCAGTTCCTAGTTCCCATTTTTTTTCTTTCTTGTGGTTAACCTCATATTTTTCCTCATTATTCTCCTACTCTACCTCTTTTCTTTTATTGGCCCTCCCCAGATATTTCAGGGTTTGTGTGTGTGTGTGTGTGTGTGTGTGTTTTCTTTTTTGGTGATTGTTCCTGTATGTTTATGTGGTGTGTTTTTTGTTCACTTGCTTTTACTTTTTTGATGGTTTGTTGATAATTGATTTTGTCTGAGTGGGAGACAGCAACCATGCCCATATGATGCAACCAAACCCGCACCACCTGCAGCTCCACTTACTGAGTAACAGCCACCACTTCATTCTCTACCAACTGGCCAATGATGCATGACCACCAAGAAGAGCCTAACTCACCCTTAACTACTATTCACAAACAGTTAGCAAAGATCTAAATACAGCAATGTCACAATGTCTCCGAGACAACAGACTATCACTGTTCACACAAAGAAACAAGATAAAGTGGCAGAAACAAGGGAGCAGGATACAGACCCAGAACACATCCCAGAAGAAGCAGCATTGGAACTCCCTGATAAGGAATTCAAAATAATTATATTCAGGTACCTTCAAAGGATTCAGAAAGGAAAACACTGACAAAATTAAGGAAAACACAGACAAAACCGTAGAACAATTTTGGAAGAAAATACAAGAACAAAATGACATAAATAAATAAATAAATAAATAAATAAATGAAAAACTAAAAATGACACAAAATCTACAGATAGAAATCAGGAAGATTAATACTAAATTTTCAGAAATAGATTAACACATCGAAAGGGCAAGGAGTGGAATCAAATAAATGGAGGAAAGAATTAATGAGATTGAAGACAAATACCTGAATACTTCTCTGGAAAAGGATTATTCAGAAAAAAGATCAAAACAAAATGAAGAAAACCTAAGGTTCATGTGGGATACCATCAAAAGGAATAACCTACATGTAATCAGAATTCCAGAACAGAAGAGAAAAAGAAAAGCACTGAGAAAATTATCCAAGATTTGTTGGAAGATAACTTCCCTGATATGATGAAAGATGAGAATATGTCCAATCAGGAAGTCCAATGATTCCCAAATAGCATAGACCCCAAAAGAAAATCACCAAGTTTCATCATCAAACTCATCAAAACCAAAGACAAAGAAAGAATCCTGAAAGCATCATGGCAACAATGAAAAGTTACCTATGAGGGACAACCATTAAGAATAAGTTCTGATTTCTCAGCAGAAACCATGTAAGTGAGAAGGCAATGGGATGATAAATAGAAAACCATGAAAGAGAAAAATTTCCAACCAGGAATATATATCTGGCAAAATTGTCCCTCATATATGATGCTGAAATTAGGAGATTTCCAGATAAGCAGAAATTAAGGGAATTTGTTAAAACCAGACCAACCTTACAAGAGATACTAAATGGAGTCCTTTGAACAGAGAACCAATAGTAGCAAACCACAGAAGACCATTAATACAAAAGATGATGTAACCCAGAAACAACACAGCTATGAAAGTATCCAAAGTAAAATAAGCTTACAAGGTTGTAAACAGGGAACCAGAGACATCAATTTATAAATGAGGACAACTACAAACCAAAAAGATGGAAAATACTGTGTAGTTACAGAACTTCTAAATGGTGAGGAAATCAAGAGAGTTGCAAGATAGAATGGACTGTTCTAAACTCGGGGAGAAAATTATACATCACAGGGTAACATCAAAGAAAAATGATAAACCTTCAAATCACAATGAAAAGAGGACAAGCACAAATATTTAGCAAATACTAAAACAATAGCAATGAAGAAAATGATAACATGATTTGTAAACAAAATGAGCTCACCACAGAAAATTATATGGAACAAAGAAACCAGGAAAAGCATGAGAAAACACATAACAAAATGACAGCAACCAATTCATACTTGTTGATAATTACACTGAATATTAATGGATTAAATGCACCATTCAAGAGATGTAGAGTTGCAGACTGAATAAGAAAACATAACCCATCAATATGCTGTCTACAAGAGACACACCTTAGAGACAAAGACAAAAATAAACTCAAAATCAAAGATTGGAAAAAGATATATCAAGCAAATGGCAACCGTAAAAGAGCAGGAGTGGCAATATTAATTTCTGACCAACTTGACTTTAAGAAAAAAACGACTATACGAGACAAGGAAGGACATTATATAATGATTGAAGGATCAATTGAACAAGAAGATATAACCATAATAAATACCTATGGACCCAATGAAAGAGCAGCCAAATACATAAATCAGACTAAAAGAGTTGAAAAGGCAAGTAGATAACTCCATAGTCAATACAATCCACCCACTTGACCTTATAGACATCTACAGAACACTTCACCCAACCACAGCACAATATGCATTCTTTTCCAGTGCACATGGAACATTCTTCACAATAGACCATATATTAGGCCATAAAGCAAGCCTTAATAAATTTAAAAACACTGAAACACTTCAAAGCATCTTATCAGATCATGATGTTATCATATTAAAAATCAACAATAAGAAGATCTAGAGAAAAAGAGCAAACACATGGAAACTGAACAACACTCTCCTTAAGAATGACTGGGTAGTAGAAGAAATAAAAAATGAAATTAAAAAATTCCTTGAATCAAATGAGAATGAAAACACAACATACTAAATTTTTTGGGATACAGCAAAAACAGTGATCAGAGGCCAATTTATAGCAATAAATACACACATCAATAAAGAAGAAAAAGCCAAAATCAACACTTTAAACCAACATCTCCAACAATTAGAAAAAGAACATCAAGAAAAGTCAACACTCACCAGAAGAAAGGAAATAATCAAGATTAGAGCAGAAATCAATGAAACAGAAAATAGAAAGACAATAGAAAAAATCAACAAGATTAGAAGTTAGCTTTTTGAAAAGACTGATAAAATTGAAAAACTGCTGGCAAATTTAAGAACGGATAAGAGGGAGAGAATACAAATAACACGAATAAGAAGCAAAATGGGTGACATCACAACAGAACCAACTGAAATAAAAAGAGTAATATCAGGATACTGTGAAGAACTGTACTCCAACAAATTTGAAAATCTGGAAGAAATGGATAGATTTCTAGAAACACTACTTACCTAACTAACACAGAGTGA
>NW_006921729.1:364461-368155 GCF_000298275.1 Orycteropus afer afer | reverse complement strand
GTAAACAACTTGCAAACTATGGTGCATACACACAATGGAATACTATGCAACCCTAAAGAATAACATAGAATCTGAAAAACACCACAAAACATAGATGAATTGGGGGCCATTATGCTGAGTGAAATAAATCAGTCACAGAAGGACAAGTATTGTATTAGTCCATTACTGTACAAACTCAAGGAAAGCTTTAGATATGGAAGGAAATTTTCTTTGTTGGTCACCAGGGGTGGAATGGGGGGTGGGGAGGGAAGGAACACTGTTAGATAGGTAGAGACAAGTATTGATTTGGGTGACAAAAAAGGCAATATACCAAATGTGAGTAATAAACACAGTGGCATTGAAGAAGAGGAAGGCATAGAGAAGTGTGATAAGGTACAGACAACAAAGATAAATCCTTTTGCTCATACAGTACTGCATTGTCAGTGAAGGCAAACATGGATATACAGGTGGACAGATGGGTGGGTAGGCTGAACTAATAGGTATGTCCATGCAAGGGGGAGTGTGGGCAAGACCATGTATAGGGTTGGCAGACAATGTTTCTACAAGTGTATTTGTATGTTCTGTAAGAATTCCCAGGTATATAACAGAGCTGACAAGGGGCAAGTTTGTAGTCATTTCTTGGCCACTCCCAGAGGGCATGAGTAGTTGGACCTGTGGGCTGGGGAACATAGTCATAGGGGACATCAAGATCAATTGCCATGACATTTGCTGTTGTTATGTTCTGTAGAGTCAGACCCAACTCATAGCGACCCCTCTTTGGGTTTCCGAGGCAGTATCACTACAGAAGCAGATTGCCCAACCTTCCCTCTGAGGAGTGGCTGGTGGGTTTGAACCACCGCCAGCCTTCTGGTTAGCAGTCATATGCCTTAGGCACTACACTACATACTACACAAAAATGATCCACATCATGCTTCTGCGAGTAGTGACTGGAATCTTAAAAGCTTGCAAGTGGCCATCTAGATGCAATGATGGGTCTCTTTTCATCTAGAGCAAAGAAGAATGAAGAAAATTAAAGACACATGGAAACAATTTGTCCAAGCAACTGGTAGACCATGCGATCCTCAGCCTATGTGACTATGAATCCAGAAGAAATAAATGATGCCTGGCTACCACTGTCAACCACTTTGAGGGAGATCTCTGTAGGAGATCCTGGATAGAGTGGGAGAACAATATGGAACAAAAGTCAAAATCATTGGATTGAAAAAAAAAAAAGGACCAGATTTGCTAGTCTGATAGAGCCTGATGGAACCATTGAGACTATGGCCCCTAGCTACCCTTCAGGTCTGCAATTGAACCCACGCCTGTGGCTTCCAGTCCAATAAAAGACAGGTATATGAGGTGAACATTTATAATACTTGGAGAGATCAATCACAGGAGAATAGAAGGGCTGTGTATGCACAGTGAGACAGCTCAGTTGGCAAGAATGCATGGAGGGAAGGATACAGGGAAGAGATGACTGTGGGGAGGAAGTGGGAGGGGAGCTGTTGCATTGTGGTAGATTATAGTCAATGTCATGAGACCAAGTGTATGTGAGCTGCTGTATGGAAAGTGAATTTGCTCTGTAAACTTTCACCCAAATCACAATGAAAATTTTTTTTTTTTTTTTTAAAAGACCATAAGTTCAATGCTTCATGACCATAGTGGCACCCCTAACTGGCCACAAAGGCAAAAATTCACATGTAGGAGCTTTAAATATGACTGCTCTCCTAATACAACTCATTTCAATTACTGAGACTGATCAGGGTTGAATAGTAGCTGGAGGTGGGTGGGTAGTAGATACAAAGATGGGGCTAGGTAACTCATAGACATTGAGTGGGAAAGTCTTTTCTGTTGTCTGACACAGAAGCAGGGATACAAACTCCTGGGATCAACTCATGACTTAGGTTTTGACTTTTTCTATGGCATCTCCTTCGGAAGGAAGGTTGGGCAATCTACTTCCCTAGTGATACCACCTCCGAAACCCAAGGAGGGGTTGCTATGAGTCGGGGCAACTTGACGGCACATAACAATGACAACAACAACAGCGTGGCATCTCCTTATGAAGATTCGTTGAGTATATGCTGTCAGCACAGTATTGCTTTGTAGGGATCAAGCATACATTGACTTGACAACAAAAAGTCTTTGTTGTTGTTATGTGCTGTTGAGTCCGACCTAACTCATACCGACCCCTCCTTGGATTTCCGAGGTGGTATCACTAAGGAAGTAGATTGCCCAACATTCCTTCTGAGGAGTGGCTGGTGGGTTTGAACTTCCAGTTAGCAGTCATATGCCTTAGGCACTATGCTATTTACATATGTTTAAACTTACATGATGATCAGTTAGGCTCATCTTGCTAGGGTTTTTCAAATTTCTGCACTGGAACCACTCAATCATTGCCAAATTTGGACAGTTGGTCACCCTACTTTGATAGTGCTCTCTTGATGTCTGTAAGGGCCTCACCACACTTACTGTTGTTGTTATGTGTTGTCGAGTCGGACCTGACTCATAGTGACCCCTCCTTGGGTTTCTGAGGCAGTATCACTACAGAAGTAGATTGCCCCATCTTCCTTCTGAGGATTGGCTGGTGGGTTTGAACTGCCAGCCTTCTGGTTGGCAGTCCAGTGCCTTAGTCACTATGCTACCAGAACTCTCCCACACTTACCAGCTCTTCTCTATTCAAAACTAGAACTTATAAATGTAGCCACACACCTAAGTGCTAACAGTCAACTCTGGTTCTGCCCACAAGCCATGGCTTTATTTCTTTCCTCTTTCTGCATACCGGGTGCCATCCACAGCCTTGATATTTTATAGACACTTGGGCCTGAATAGAAGGGGTCAGACTGGAACATTCAAGAGCTTTTAAGAGTTCCACTCTTTTATTTGTGAGTAGTGACTGCATTTTTAAATTATTCTGTATTTGTCAAAGTGACTAGCTGTGTGCAAAGCAAGAAGCTGATTGACTTATGGAAGCAATTCTCATTAAGACTATAATGCATGTGGAAGCTATTCAAATGTGAGTCAGAAAACACAGTTATTGAACTAATGAACAGTAAGGTTTAGAGCAAGACATTTGGCTTCTAGGGCTTTGGCTTCCTCTCCACGACATGAGAGAGTGGAGTTGGGTCTCCAGGGTCCCATCGGCCTGATGTGCTCTAATTCCAGCAGCTCCTGCTGTGATGAATCACATTTCAGGTCTTCTGGGCAATGGAGTGAGTCGCAAGTCTCTGTTATCACAGAAAATAACTTGTCTTCAAATTTATATCATTTTATTTGGTTTTAATTATACTAATTATAGATATGCCAGTAATTCATTTTCATTATAGAAAATAGACTATTCAGATGTGGAACAAATCATCACTTATACATATCAAATATAAACAAAAATGTTAATACTTTTAACAGTCTGTACTTATTTCTAATCATATGCATATTGATTATATAATGTATGTATTATCCTACTAATAGATTTTTTCAGTGTCAATATATATATTTATAATATAGTCCTATATTGAATAATGATCCCTGATGACACAGTGGTTAAGCACTTGACTGCTAACTGAAAGTTTGATGGTTTGAACCCACTAGCTGTGGGAGAAATATGGGACAGTCTGCTTCCATAAAGATTATAGCTTTGGAAACCCTATGGGGCAATTCGACTCTGCACTATAAGATCTCTATGAGTCAGAATTGATTAAAGGACTTTTTTTTTTTTTTT
>NW_006921729.1:356842-364361 GCF_000298275.1 Orycteropus afer afer | reverse complement strand
TTTTTTTTTTTTTTTTCAATATAGTGTTTTGGTTCTCTAGTGCTGCTCTAACAGGGATATACCACAATTAGGTTACTTTAACCGATGGGGATTTATTCTCTTACAGTTTTGGAGGCTAGAAGTCCATGTTCAAAGTGCCAGCTCTAGGGGCTGGGTGAAGGCCCCTTGACCTTGGGCTTCAGCTCTGCCTCTTGCTTCTGGCTCACTGGAGCTGGAGACATCTCTTAACTCAGGGAGCTGTGGGTTGCTGAGGCTGACAAATCCAAGGTGTGACAAATAAAACGGTATAGTCCCAAGATATCCAGTAACATGGCAGGCTGCTAGTTCAAGTCCAGAAACAGTCTCAAGATCGGCAGACAACATGGCAAGCCACTGAGATAAAGACTTAGCCAAATGCAGGATCCAGATGTACCAAAAATCTCAGAGAACTTTTTCAAAGCTTCTTCTTATATACTGGAAACAGATCACATCCATAAGGCAGCTACTCAGCTGCTCACAACAGATTCCACCATGGAGTTGATTACCAGTCTCATCTTGAGGAATCACTAGATCCTGTTGCCCAGACACTCGAAACCAGACCCACCCAAGTTGACACATAACCTTAACTACCACATAAGATGAATGGCAGAACAGCATCCTATGGATGCCTATAATCTATTGAATCATCTGCCTGTAGTTACACATCTAGACTATTGCCAATATTCTTCCTTATTTATATTGTGAGAAGCAGGGTAGGATTTCCTAAAGTTTGAAAATAAATATTTAAAAAGCAGAACACCAAGCATATGGCAACTATGCTTGGTTAAGTATGTTGCCCATATAATAATAATAATAATAATAATAATAATAATAATAATAATAATAAATCTATGTTTTTATATGCATCATTTTGATGGCATGTGTTAGCTGCACTTCCCTAAATTCATGTCTGAAGTGGGACATGGAAAAATTCTAAAGACAATGAAAGTATCTAGACCCCCTACTGAATCTAATTAAAGTGAGGGTCTCCAGGCAATCTTTAGATGCACAGCTAGCACAAGCTTGGAGAGATAGCATTTGTCTAGTATATTTGTTTATTGACCTAATTAGAAAAGTGCAAGAGAACAAACCACACTTAAAACCTTGTTCCCATTAGCTATAGCTGATGATAAGCGGTCCCCAAACTCAAAAAACACATTCTGAATCAACAAAATGAGCATCTAGAGAAATATCCACCTGTTTCATTTCCAGACAGACAACAGAATTTCATTTTTGCCACAAAGGAAAATTTAGAAGCTTGTAAGTAACTATTTGAGCAGGAGTTATTCCTGAGAAGAAACCACGAAAAGTGAACACACAGAGTGATAGGAAAATGTAGGACATTTGTTTCTTAGGTTGTTGCAAATGCTCCCCTTCCATACTTTGCAAATCTTTTGTCCTCTTCTATTATTTTTCTCTGGACTCCAAAAATATTTTGCCCACAGTACACATACTATGATAGATAAAAAATTTTCAAACTCTGCTCCCTCCAATATCTTGAGTCACACCTATCTTCAAACACATGTAGTTGTTTCTTTCCTTGCCTAGCTCTCTTGCTGAAGAGCAAGGTCACTGAGGGCAAGATCTGTAGGCTATTTTGCTTTGACTGAAGCTGGCACATAGGAATAATAATCTTAGTTACTGTTTACTGTGCATCAGGCATTGTGCTAAACAATTTGGACATGTGGCAGGTTGACTAGTTGAATGATTTTTCTTCCTCTATTTCTGCCCCTTCCTTGATTATCAGTGGGCCAGCATTTATGTTTCTTGGCCTCAGAAATCTTTGCAGAGCTGAAAGCAGGTGGAGATAACATTAATTAGCTGCTGTCAGGTCAATTGCCACTACTGGCAGCCCCATGTGTGTCAGAGTAGAATTGTGCTGCATAGGGTTTTCTTTCTTCCTTTCTTTCCCTCCTTTTCTCCCTCTTTTCCTTCTTTCCTTTCTCCCTTTTATTCCCACTCCTTCCCTCTCTTCTTCTTCTTCTTTTTTAATAATTGAAGGTCTTTACTTTCTCCCTTACTAACACAAATTCAGGAGATCCTATCCATCTTTAAGGAGGTCTGGGGGTGTAGTGGTTAACATATTCAGCTGCTAACCAAAAGATTGGTGGTTTGAACCCCAAGCTGCTCTGCAAGAGAAAGATGAGGTGGCCTGCTTCCATAAAGATTTGGAAGCCCTATGAGGCAGTTTTACTCTGTCCTATATGGTCTCTATGAGTCAGAATCAAGTCGATGGCAGTGGGTTGGGTTTTTGGTTTTATCCATCTTGAAAACAAGAAAATGTTTGATAGAACTGTTTGAAACATTTTTTTTTATTTATAACCGACAAATATAAAATATGTTTGAGGGCTAACTAACAGTTTTAAGACAAACTACATTATTTTTGGCTGCTTTTGATTTTCATATACATAAGTTAAAAAAAAAAAAAAAAGAAGAAGAATGAAAAAGAACAAAAAAAAACCCAGACCCACTGCCATCATGTCAATTCTGACTCATAAAGAAGAGTTACCATTAAATTGACTCCAACTCATGGTAAGCTATTGTCTGTCTCAGTTGTTGTTGTTGTTGTTATGTGCCGTTGAGTCGGCCCCTAGTACATATATATATATAAAAAAAACAGAACATTTGCCTTTTCAACATAATTAGGATTTTTAATGACCAATTTTTCAGAAATACATCATCAGGCCTTTCTTCCAAGGTGCCTCTGAACTTGAACCTCTGTGCTTTCAGTAACAACTGAGTGCATAACTGTTTCCATAAATAACAACATTAGCTATTCCTAAATATTAAGACTGGAGAGATTGTGCTTGGTGTCGTGGATGATGAGGTAAACTTGGGATGTTTTTGAGGGCATAAAGCAAGGGAGAGAGAATTATATTTCATCTCCATTACCCTCATCCATTGAAGATAATTTATAAGTTGGGGTGAGGAGTCCCATGGGTAGGATGGACTCGTGTGCAAAGGGAAGGGTGGCCCACTGTCCTAGTTTGCCTGAGAAAGTGGGGATTCCTGGGATGTAAGATGTTTATATTTAAAACCAGAGAAATATCTGGAAAACTAGGATAGTTTGCCCATCTTCGATGGGGTGGCAATGCTCTCAGAGAAGGCAAGGCCTCTAGTAGGAGAACCTGTGATGGTTCCCTGGAAGGAGGGGTACAGGAACTCCAAAACTTGCCAAAGTTTCTCATGCTCCAAGTGTAAACTAGAAATAACAGAGCTGCTGGACCTGAAGAGACCATTAGTTCATTGTCAATGAGTCTCCATAGAAACCAGTATAGAAGATTAGACTTATTATGTGATGAACTGAGAATACAGGAATGGCTAATCAGTCACTACCCTTGCAAGACTGGGAAAGACAAAATAAAATTTACTGTTCACTATGACAAAAGCTGTAGCACCAAAAGAGAGAAGCACCTCAGGCATAATCAATAGGAAAAAAGAGGTACTGGATGCCAACTTGGAGATGATGATGCCAGTGGATAGAAGATCAGCCACTGCATCTGTGTGTTTATGTGCAATGAAATAAAGGAAGCAAGGATACATTCAAAATTTCTTCAAGGAGTTTGCAACTTAATGAGGATTATGTTACACAGACACATCAATGACTTTGAGCAATTCTAAGGCAACAGATGCAGTGCAAATTGATGTATTAAGAGCATAACAGAAGTCCTCTGAGTCCCCAAATGAAACCATCAGGATGAAGTAGAATGAATGTGTTTCCATAACAAGGAAGTTTTGAATCTAGAGGTCATACAAAGAAAGACAGAGATTGGAGATGCAATTTTTCCAGGTCAGGTTATGTTAAAGTGAAAGTAAACTGAATGCCAATTTTGTATGATCTAGTAGGTTCCCTTCTCTGGAGGTGTACTTGGACAAAAGAGATAATAACTGGAGGGAGAAGCATGCGGTGATCAGCTGGAGGATGAATTAGTTATTTCTTGTTAACAGCATAATTTGGAGCCACCATACTGAGATCTCTTGAAATTTTGTTCCAAAATTCAGCAATATCTTCACCCTTACTCACCAGACTTGTTACCTTCAAACTTTTCTCCTAAAAAGGATAGCTCCTGGGATTACTCCCTTGCTTCTATAAGAGACCCATTCTTTGTTCTGTTTTATAGATTTAAATAGGTTTTACTAGGGTTTCAGTAAGATTTTGTTAGAGATGAAAGTTTCACTGCTAACAGGTATGTGAAATCCATCCCCGTTAGGCAGTGATTATATAACATTTGAGGTAGAAGTAGCTTTATGCCAACATCTGTACCTAGCACTGTGCCTGGCTAAAGGGAGAGCCACAGTTACCATCCTAGGAATAAATTAGGAAAGAGAAATGTGCACATTCAAAGAAATCCCTGGATGGTGCAAACAATCAATGCACTCAGCTGCTAATCAAAAGATTGGAGGTTCAAGTCCACCCAGAGGCACTTCAGAAAAAAGGCCTGGCAATCTACCTACCAAAAATCAGCCGGTGCAAACCCTATGGAGCACAGTTCTACTCTGACACACATGTAATCACCATAAATCAAAATTGACTTAGCAACTGGTAGGCATATTGAACTTGTGAGAAGTCAGACAAATAGAAAGAAATAGACCTTGAATGCACTGCTTTCAAAACTCTAGCCATCTTTCTCAAATGTTTCATAAAGGAGAGCAGTACTGTCCCCTGTCAGATGGAAAGAGCTCTTCATAAAGGAGGCTGCCACTTAACTGCATTTCTTCCTCACAAATTACCAGCAAGATGGGCTTCCTATGGGGAAGCTCTCAGGATCTGCCAGGGCCTAACAGTTGTATAAGGGAAGTTTTTCCCCTAATAATAAGCTGCTTTAATAGCTTTATATTTGTTTGAGGAAAATATACTGAGACTCATTGAACTGAATCATATAAAAACTCCCTACAAATCTTAGAACTGGAACCTTTTTTCCTTCTTCCCAAATTTCCACCTCAAACCCAAACAAATAAATGGTGGATACTTAAAATCATTTTTGGATATAAAAGTGAATTTATGTAACCAAACACCCACCTGTAATACCCACCTGAGACTGCCCTGGGAAGAGTACCTGGATCTCATCTTTGAGTTTCTCTACTTGGTGTTCCTACTTCTATGATGCACTTCTCACATAGTAGAAGTTCTCTCTTGCACATTAACCTATAGGTTCCTCTAAGGCAGGGGCAAGGTGGAGAGATTTGATAATTACCTGTAGTGACAGGCCGTTTACTATGCTATCTCATTTAATTTAATCCTTTCAGGTATTCTAAGAGATAAGCACTATCCATAACCATTCTATGGTTCAAAATTGTTAAGGAGCTTGCACAAAACACGCAGCAGAGCAGTTGAGCCCGTGCCTATTCCTCTGCAATACCCTACTCTTCCCACCAACCTGAGGCCCTAGTGTATTTCCTTTTTTTTCTGAGTGCCCAGTTCAGTGTTTGTCTAAGTTTGTTGGGGTTTTGCTAGAAGTTAAGTGCTTTGTATCTGAATTTCTATGAGAAGACGGGGAATAGTGTGGGGATAGATGCTGAGTAGGAGATTTGATCATGGAGAAGGTTAGGAAGAGCTGCACTGAGAAGGAGAAATAGAGTACAGTAAGGGTTCATGGAAAAAGGACTAGGATCTTTGACTTGGAGTCCCTGTTGTTGTTGTTGTTGTGTTCTGTCAAGTCGGACCCGACTCATGGCGACCCCTCCTTGGGTTTCTAAGGCAGTATCACTATGGAAGTAGTTTGCCCCATCTTCCTTCCGAGGAGTCCCTGAGTGGTGCAAAAAGTTTATGTGCTCAGCTGCTAACCAAAAGGCTTGTGGTTGGACTCCACCCAGAGACACCTCAGCAGAAAATTCTGACAATCTGTTTCTGAAAAGTCAGTCATTGAAAATTCTATGGAGAACAGTTCTGCTGTGGCACACATGAGGTCACCATGAGTCAGAGTCAACTCAGTGGCAACTGGTTTTACCTTTGACTTTGGAAACTTTTAAGTTTGGAAACACCAGTCTCAATGGTTGTGTGATTTTCTGTAACATCACTCCACAGCTGGTGTGGAAGTAGATGGAGACAAGGATTTTGTTGGTGGGTATAATTCAAGGACAAGGGTAGAGGAATTGGTGATACGAGTAAGATGGTGGTTGAAGTGGTGGTACCTGAGTTCTAATCTTGATAATAGAAAGGGCCTGAGAGATAGGAAGAATATTAAAGAGTTCCAGAAATGACTAGTGCAGTGAGTTAAAGCAGTTCTTGAAGTTTTAAGGTATGAGTGGCAGAGTTTACTGACTGGGGTGTCATATCTCAAGATTTTAAGATTGTGTTGAGGTGATGAAGAGGTACCAACTGTGGTGAAGAGGGCATGCAGCTGAAAAGGAGTGCAAAAGAGGGCATTGGAGTTGAACTATTCAAAGAACTGAGAAGAACTCAGTCTTGCATGGATCTTCCAGCTGGACACCAAAGTCACCTATGATGATGTCAGCACATGGTTGGAAAAAGATTCTTTAAACCAGGTGACAAACTATTTCTTCCATGCATGAAGAGGCTCATCAGGAGTTATCTGAAACAGGAGAGAGCAAGGTAAACTACTTGAGTACCTGAAAACAAGAGTAGATATTTTACATAAAATGGCATTGGAGAGTCAGATGATACTGATCATATTTCTAACCTCAAGATATGAGAAGTGTGGGAGAAATAGACAATGTCTCCTTGACAGTGTAAGCCAATAGAGAACTTTAGGTAAGAGACTAAACTTTAGACTTAGTCTAAGGAGATGGAAGTGAAGAAAGGGAGGAAAGAACAAGACCAAGTGAAAATAAAGATAAGTGCATGACTGGTTGTGTAGGAAAGTAAAGAGACTGATGAATGTTAAATGGAAAGAGAGAAGTATTATTTCCTGAGATTAAGAACACTAGAGGAAGAGTGGGTTTAAATTTGTGTATGTGTCTGGGTCTTGTCATTAAAAGACAGCCACAATAAGCATCAGAGAAAGAAGGCACTTAATTTAGAAATTAGAGTTTACACAAATCTGGAGTAAATGAAATTCAGGAAGCAGGGGTGGAAGGATAACAGAGGCAGCCTGAAGCACTAACACACTGGATTAGAGCTTGCCAGAAAGTTCCAAAAAGCATGTAAGTGAGCTCATGAAAGGAGAGCTCATGGAAAAGTGTGTAGAAAACCTGTCTCTGTGGAAACAGCTCCTCTGTGGAAGCATCACTTCTGTGGGCCTGATGTTAAGCACTGATGATGGGCTTGGAGATACTGTTTATCTACAGGACCAGAAGTTAGAAAGATGAGCTGGACATAAAACAGGAGTAGAGCAAAGATGAACTATGTCCTTCTAGGTCTCTCTGCATCTCTCCTTCTTCATGTTTGACCAACACCACCTTCTAACAGTAATACCCTCAGTACTGGATAATTGCATATATGTATCTGGAGCTAAGGAAATAAATCTGCACTAGATAAACAGAGCTCTGGTAGCATAGTGGCTAAAGCACTTGACTGCTAACCAGAAGGCTGGTGGTTCAA
>NW_006921729.1:354143-355693 GCF_000298275.1 Orycteropus afer afer | reverse complement strand
TGTTTACTTGAGTTTTATAGACTATGCAAAAATATTTGACTTTGTGAATCACAACAAATTGTGGATAACACTGAGAAGAAGGGAATTCCAGAACAATTAATTGTACTCATGAGGAACCTGTACACTGACCAAGAGACTGTCATACGAACAGTGAAAGGGGACACTGCATGGTTTAAGGGAGCTCTGGTGGTGTAGTGCCTAAAGCTTTTGACTGCTAACCAGAAGGCTGGTGGTTCAAACCCACCAGCCACTCCTCAGAAGGAAAATTGAACAATGTACTTCTGTAGAGATACTGTCTTAGAACCCCAAGGAGGGGTCACTATGAGTCAGAAATGACTCAATGACAGTGAGTTTGGTTTGGTTTTGCATGGTTTAAAATCAAGAAGGGAGTGTGTCAGGGTTGTATATTTTCACTGTATGTATCCAACCTCTATGCTGAACAAATAATCCAGGAAGCTGAACTATATAAAGAAGAACACGACAATGTGCTGATGACACAACTTTGCTTGCTGAGAGTAAGGATGACTTGAAACAGTGATGAAGATTGAAGAATATAGTTTGCAGTATGGATTACACCTCAACATGAAGAAAACAAAAATCACCACAACTGGACCAATAAGCAGCATCACAATAAATGGAGAAAAGATTGAAGTTGTCAAAGACTTCCTATTACTTGGTTCTACAATCAACGCCAATGGAAGCAGCAGTCAAGATATCAGATGATGTATATATAGCACTGGACAAATCAGATGCAAAGAACCTCTTTCAAGTGCTGAAGAGCAAAGATGTCTCCTTGAGGACTAAGGTGCACCTGACACAGGCCATGATATTTTCAATTGCTTCATATACATGTGAGAGCTGGACAATGAATAAGGAAGACCGAAGAAGAGTTGATGCTTTTGAGTTGTGGTGCTGGCAAATAATGCTGAAAATACCATGGGCTGCTAAAAGAACTAACAAATCTGTCCTGGAAGAAGTGCAGCTGGAATGTTCCTTGGAAGCAAGAATGGCCAGACCTAGTCTCACCTACTTTGATCATGTAAGACGAAACCATTCCCTGGAGAAGGATATCATGCTTCAATGAAAGAGGGGATGGCCCTCAATAAGATGGATTGACACACTGACTACAATGATGGGCTCAGGTATAGCAGGGATCGTGGAGCTGGCACAGGACCAGGCAGTTCTGCTGTACATAGGGTCGCAATGAGTCAGAGACAAGTCCACAGCACCTAACAACAATTCTTGACCAAAGCAGACTGCACCATCTTTCTCCCACAGAGTGGCTTGTGGGTTTGAAATGCTGACCTTTCAGTGAGCAGCTGAACACTTAACCACTACATCACCAGGGCTTCTCTCTTTGGATGTAGACGCAATGAATTCTGCCTAAGGTGTTTGACTGCTAACCAGAAGCCTGGAGGTTCAAACCCACCAGTCACTCCTCAGAAGGAAGACCAGGCAATCTGCTTCAGTAAAGATAATGCTTTGGAGACCCAAGGAGGGGTCAGTATGTGTCGAATCAACTCAACAGCAGTGATTTTTTTTTTTTTTTT
>NW_006921729.1:332680-353163 GCF_000298275.1 Orycteropus afer afer | reverse complement strand
ATATATACACACACATATATATATACATACATATGTAAACATACACCATACACATGTATATATACATATATAACCCATAGCATGGAAGTGACTCTATCTTATAGTGACCCTCTCAGACTGTAGAACTGTCTCATAGGGTTTCCAAAGCTAAAAAGTAAGTCTTTACAAAAGTAGACTGCTACATCTCTCTCCTGTGGAGCAGCTGGTTAGCAGCCAAGTGCTAAATGACTTCACCACCAGGACTCCTTATATGTACATATATACATACAGTCATGTGCCATGTAACACCCATTCAGGCAATATCTGACTCCATATATGTCCATGGTCCCATAAAGCTATAATAAAGTTCAGAAATCTTGATCAAAGACTGGGATGTAGTGAACATAACAGTTTCCCACATGTGTGATATTTAGTTGTGTGTCAACTTGGCTGGGCCTGGTTTTGAGCGGCTGGGAGCTGGATGTAGTTATTCCCCATGGCGAGAGTGGTATTCAGCTCCATGGTGGACTCTATTGGAGCAGCTGAGTAGCTGCCTTAGGGATGAGGTCTGCTTCCAGTATATAAGGAAAAGCCTTGAGAAAGGTCACTGAGCTTTTTGGCGTGCTTGGACCCTGCATGTAGCTGAGTCACCATTCAGCAGCCTGACATGTTTCCTGCTAATTTTGGGATTGTCTCTGGACTTGATCTAGTGGCCCACCAGGTTGTTTGGTAATCTCGGGACTGTGCCATTTTATTTGTCAACCTTGGGTTTGTCAGTGTCAACAACCAGCAGTTTTCTGAGTTAAGAGAAGCCTCCAACTTCAGTGGGCCAGGAGCAAGAGGCAGAGCTGAAGCTCAAAGTTGAGGAGCTTTAACACAACCCTTAGAGCTGGCACTTTGAGCTTGGACTTCTAGCTTCTTAAACAGTAAGAGAATAACCCCCTGTTTGTTAAAGCCACCCACTTGTGCTATTTTCTGTTAGAGCAGCACTAAAGAACCAAAACAACGTGGAACATGTGTTTCTTATGTCTCTTGTATCCAAAGAAATCATGCTGTCAGATTTATAATAGTACATATATATGGTGTACATATATACAATGGTACATATATAACTATGTATAATAGTACATAGGAGTTCTGGTAGCGTAGTGCCTAAAACACTTAACTGCTAACCAGAAGGCTGGTGGTTCAAACCCACCAGCCACACCTCTGAAGGAAGGTTGGGCAATCTATTTCCGTAGTGCTACTGCCTCAGAAACCTAAGGAGTGGTTGCTATTAGTCAGGTCCAACTCAATGGCACATAACAACAACAACAACATAGTGGTATATATAATGGTATACCAAAACCAAAAACAAAACAAAACAAAACTCACTGCTGTTGAATAGAATCTGACTCACAGTGACCCCTCCTTGGGTTTCCGAGGCAGTATCACTACAGAAGTAGATTGCCCAACACTCCTTCTCAGGAGTTGTTTGAACCATCAGCCTTCTGGTTAGCAGTCAGATGCCTTAGGCACTATGCTACCAGAGCTCCCATATAATGGTATAGCATATATATTATTGTACATATATACCTATAATATGTTTGACTTGATATTCACAATAAATGCCTATATTAATGGCTTATATACATACCGTACTTTCTTTCTAATAAGTTTACCACATAAAAGTGTATGCTTCAACTTGTAAGCAGCAGCATCCAACATCATGTCTCACACATCTTTTAAATGTTATAGTTATTTCTCTGTTTATTTTTTTTTTAGAAAATTTTATCATGAAGTGCATCATGGCTCCCAAATGTAGCAAAACCGTGCTAGTGATAGCAGCAGCAAGAGGCAAAGGAGAAGTATCAATTTGGAAGTGTAACAAAAGGTTATTAAGCAACACAATGGTGGAAAATCAGTGAATGCTATTGCTACTGATTTAGGCATGTCTCACTCAACAATCATAATGATCCACAGAAATAAAGAAAAAACTCTTCAAGCTGTTAAAGGATGGGCTCAACTGAAAGCTACAAGGCTAACAAAAATGTGAGAGGGACCTATATCAGATATGGAAAAATTGCTAATTATGTGGATTGAGAATCAAACACAAAAGCAAATTCTCTCACATGTTGATGATCACTTCTAAGGCATGAAGCTTGTTTGAAATGCTTAAAGAAAACATAGTACCAGACTATAAGATGTACACACAACATCCAAATCACAGTGTCCTATTTCACAGAATGTGTTGTGGATATTAAGTAACACATGACTGTATATAATTGTAGAGAATATGATTTATTCATACTCATAATATTCCTCTATTTCACTAGGTCATTAAGATCATTGGGTCCTGAAATAAAGCATATTTAAATGGTTTTCATAGACTTAAAAAAATCTCATTCGAGGTATATTTTTAAGTGCACTCAATCATGTAATTACATCAACAATTTACTTCTTTTCTTACTGCTTCTTTCCAAATCAAATCTTCTATTGCTGTGTGTGTTTTTCCATAATTTTGGGCTGTATGCATTTCTGCAATCAACTCATAGCGACCCGTCCTTGGGTTTCTGAGGCAGTATGTCTATGGAAGTAGATTGCCCAATCTTCCTTTGGTGGAGTAGCTGGTGGGTTTGAACTGCTAGCCTTCTGATTAGCAGTCAAATGCCTTAAGTACTACACCATCAGAGCTCCCATTTATTTAAATATAATGTTGAAATTACCAAACAATATTATTAATATCACATGCAAATAAAATTTTGCTGAAGATAATTCAAAAACAGTTACAAAAGTACTTTGACATGGAAACTCCAGAAATTCAAGCTGGATTCAGAAGAGAACGTGAAATGAGGATATCATTGCTGATGTCAGATGGAACTTTACTGAAAGGAAAGAATACCAGAAATATGTTTACCTGTGTTTACTGACTATGCAAAGGCATTTGACTACATGGATCAAAACAAATTATGGATAACATTGCAAAGAATGGGAATTCCAGAACACTTAATTGTGCTCATGAGGAACCTGTGCATAGACCAAGAGGCTATCATTTGAACAGAACAAGGGGATATTGAATGATTTAAAATCAAGAAGGGTGTGAGTCAGGGTTGTATCTTTTCACCATACTTATTCAGATTGTATGCTGAGTAAATAATCCAAGAAACTAGACTGTATGAAGAATATAGCATCAGATTAGAGGAAGACTTGTTAACAACCTGTGATATGCAGAGGACACAAACTTGCTTGCTGAAAATGAAGATGACTTGAAACATTTACTGATAGAAATCAAAGACTACAGTATTCAGTATAGATTACACCTGAACATAAATAAAGGAAGTAAACATCCTCATAACTGGACTAATAAACCACTTCATAATAAATGGAGAAAAGATTGAAGTTGTCAGAGATTTCATTTTACTTGGATCTACAATCAACACCCATGGAAGCAGCAGTCAAGAAATCAGATGTCATATTGTACTGGACAAATGTGCTGCAAAAGACCTCTTTAAAGTGTTGAAGAGCAAAGACATCCCTTTGAAGACTAAGGTGAGTCCAACCCAAGCCATGGTATTTTCAGTTGCCTCATATACATGGGAAAGCTGGACAATGAATGAGGAAGACCAAGGAAAAGTTGATGCCTTTGAATTATGGTGTTGGCAAAGAATACTGAAACTACCATGGACTGCCAAAAGAACAAGCAAATCTGTCCTGGAAGAAGTGTGGCCAGAATGCCCCTTGCAAGTGAGAATGACCATACTTTGTCTCACCTACTTTGGTCATGTGGTCAAAAGAGACCATTCCTTGATGAAAGATAGCATGCTTGGTAAAGTAAAGGGTCAGCAAAGAAGGGGAAGACACACAACAAGATGGACTAACAGTGGCTGCATCGATAGGCTCAACTATAACAAGGATTCTGAGGATGGCACATGACTGGGCAGTGTTTTGTTCTGTTGTGCATAGGGTCACTATAAGTCAAAGTTGACTTGATGACACCTAACAACAACAACAACAGTTATTTAAATATCTTTTCAATAGGACAAGGTTGGGGAGGAGCCGGGCCAAGATAGAGCCACAAGAACCCAGGTAAGGGCAGGCAGATAGGCCAGGCACCTAGACATGGGAGATGAGGAAGGAGCTGGGCTGAGACAGTGCCATGGTATCCAGGTAAAGGGAGGGAGACAGGCCACACACCCAAGAGGCAGGAAGGTGGGGAGGAGTCAGGGATTCTGCAGGATTCAGGTAACGGGAGGGCAGAGAGGTTTCGAACAGCTAAGGAAGACAAACTTGTCTGTCAGTTTGTCATACTGTGGTGGTTTGCACATTGCTATGAAGATTGAGGCTGTGCCACCGGTGTCTCAGATGCCAGCAGGGTTGCACATGGTGCACAGGTTTTCAATGCAGCTTACAGACTGAGACAGAGTAGGAAGAAGGAAGAGGACATTCACTTCTCAAAAAATTGGCCAGGGAAAACCTTATGAATAACAGAGAAACACTGTCTGATACATTACTGGGCAACTTTATGAATAGCCCTGAAACATTGTCTGATACAGTGTAGGAAGACCAGCCCCTTAGGTCGGAAGGCACTCAAAATACAAGCAGGAAAGAGCTGCATCATCAGAGTAGAATTAGCCTTAATGATATGGATAAAGTAAAGCTTTTGGGGCCTCCATTTGCTGACGTGGCATGACTCAATTTGAGGAGAAACAGCTGCAAACATCCATTAATAATCAGAACATGGAATGTACAAAGTATGAATCTAAGAAAATTAGAAGTTGTCAAAAATGAAATGAAACTCATAAAGATTGATATCCTAGACATTAATGAGCTGAAATGGACCAGTTTGGACCATTTTTAATCAGATAACCATAAGATCTACTATACAAACTGAATGACAATTTGAAGAGGAATGATGTGGCATTCACCATCACAAAGGATGTTTCAATATCTGTCCTGAAGTACAATTCTGTCAGTGATAGGATAATATCCATATGCCTAAAAGGAAGACCAGTTAATACTATGATTATTCAAATTTACGCACCAACTGGTAAAGCCAAAGATGAAGAAATGGAAGATTTTATCAACTTCTGAAGTCTGAAATTGACTGAACATGCAATCAAGATGTGTTAATTATAACTGAGACTGGAATGCAAAAATTGGAAATGAAGAAGAATTACCAGTAGTTGGAAAATTTGGCCTTGGTGACAGAAATAACACCGGAAACCACATAATAGAATTTTGCAAGATGAATGACTTATTCATTGAAAATACCTTTTTCAACAACACAAATGACAGCTATACAGATGGACATCATCAGATGAAGTATGCAGGAATCATATTGATTACATCTGTGGCAAGAGGCAATGGAAAAGCTCAGTATCTTCTATCAAGACAAGGCCAAGAGCTGATTGTAGAACAGAACATCAACTGCTCATATGCAAATTCAACTTGAAGTTGAAGACAATTAAAACAAGTCCACAAAAGCCACAATATGACCTTGAATATATCCCTCCTGAATTTAGAGACCATCTAAAGAATAGATTTGACACATTGAACACCAATGACCAAAAACCAGAATTATGGGATGCCATCAAGAACGTCATCCATGTAGAAAACAAGAAGTCATTAAAAAGACAAGAAAGGAAGAAAAAAACCAAAATGGATATCAGAAGAGACTCTGAAAATTGCCCTTGACTGAAGAGGAGCTAAAGCAAATGGAAGAAATGACAAGATAAAAGAGCTGAACAGAAGATTTCAAAGAGCAACTCGAGCAGGCAAAGCCAATTACTATAACGAAATGTGCAAAGACCTGGAGTTAGAAAACCAAAAGGGAAAAACATGCTCAGCATTTCTCAAGAAGATAGAACTGAGGAAAAAAATTAAGCCTCGCATTAAAATATTAAAAAATTTTATGGGCAAAATATTGAATGATGCAGGAAGCATCAAAAGAAGATGGAAGGAATACACAGAGTCATTGTACCAAAAAGACGTAGTAGATCTTCATCCATTTCAGGAGGTGGCATATGATCAAGAACCAATGGTATTGAAGGAAAAAGTTAAAGCTCCACTGAAGGAATTGGTGAAGAACAAGGCTCCAGGAATTGACGGAATACCCACTGAGATGTTTCAACAAATGGATGCCCAGCTCGAGGCAACTCACTCAGTTATGCCAAGAGATTTGGAAGACAGCTACCTGGCAAACTGACTAGAAGAGATCCATATTTGTACCCATTCCAAAGAAAGGTGATCCCACAGAATGTGGAAATTATCAACAATATCATTAATATCACATGCAAGTAAAATCTTACTGGTGATAATTCAAAAATAGTTGCAGCAATATATTGACAGAGAAATTTGAGAAATGCAAGCTAGATTCAGAAGAGGATGCGGAACGAGGGATATCATTGCTGATGTCAGATGGATCTTGGCTCAAAGCAAAGAATACCAGAAAGATGTTTACCTATGTTTTATTGACTATGCAAAGGCATTTGATTGTGTGGATCATGACAAATTATGGGTAACATCGAGAAGTATGGAATTCCAGAACATTTCATTGTACTCATGAGGAACCTGTTCATAGACCAAGAGGCTGTAGTACGAACAGAACAAAGGGACACTTTATGGTTTAAAATCAGGAAGGGAGTGTGTCAGTATTGTATCCTTTTACCATACTTATTTATTTATATGCTGAGCAAATAATCCAAGAAGCTGGACTATATGAAGAAGAACATGGCATTAGGATTGGAGGAAGAATCATTAACAACATGCTATATGCTGATGACACAACTTTGCTTGCTGAAAGTGAAGATGACTTAAAGCACTTACTGATGAAGATTAAAGAATGCAGTCTGCAGTATGGATTACATCTCAATAAAAGAAAACAAAAATCCTCACAACTGGACCTGTAAGCAGCATTGTCATAAATGGAGAAAAGATTGAAGTTGTCAAAGACTTCACATTGCTTTGTTCTACAATTGATGCCAATGGAATCAGCAGTCAGGACATCAGATGACATATAGCAATGAGAAAATTGGCTGCAAAGGACCTCTTTCAAGTGCTGAAGAGCAAAGATGTCTCCTTGAGGATTAAGGTGAGCCTGACACAAGCCATGGTATTTTCAATCACCTCATATGCATGTGAGAGCTGGACAATGAATAAGGAAGACCAAAGAAAAGTTGATGCTTTTGAGTTGTGGTGCTGGCAAAAATACTGAAAGTACCATGGATTGCCAAAAGATCTAACAAATCTGTCCTGGAAGAAGTGCCACTGGAATGCTCCTTGAAAGTGAGAATGGCTAGACTTCTTCTCACCTACTTTGGTCATGTTTTCAGAAGGGACCATGCCCTGGAGAAGGATGTCATGCTTGGTAAGGTGGATGGTCCACAAAGGAGGGGAAGGCCCTCAATGAGATGGATTGACACAGTGGGTGGGGTGATGGGCTCAAGTATAGCAAAGATCGTGGAACTGGCGCGGGACTGGGCAGTTTTGTTCTGCTGTGCGTAGGGTCACTATGAGTTGACAATGACTCGACGGCACTTAACAACCACAACAATAGCAATAGGACATATCTTAAAATAAAAACCAGATATGAAGCTTCTGGTGCTTCAAACTGATCTGGGCTTTATATAAAGAAATGGTAGCTGTTTGGGCCAAATTTTCTATAACAGGGTTTATTAACCAAGAAGTATGCTCTCTAAATTATTACATTCTCTTTTAAGAAGATGTATATATGTGCATATTTTGGGGCGGCAAGCCTCTGGCTTTCATTAGATTATCAAGGGGATTCATAACTTCCTTAACATTAAGAACGTGGTTTCAGAATTCTGCAACTAAAGGAGGCATGAATGATGTGGACCTTAGTTATTGGTCTAGTAGAAAAAATTTTATTGATCATCAGTTAGGTGCCAGGGACTGTGTTAGGAGTTGAAGATAACCATGATCCTGCCCTGGAAGAGCAAGTAACTAAGTAATTAGTCTACAGGTTGATAAGTAACTGATGGAGTTACAGATTGGGGGATGGGTATAGAAATATGGTAAGAGCCAATTCTCTATATTTGAGTGTGCTTGTGTAGGCAAAACAGGGTAAAAACCAGTGGAAAGTCATTTCAGTAATACTTAAAGGACTCTTTTTTCTTTCCATTTCCTATTCAAAATATTTGGGTAATTAAAACAAAAGACAAAGCATTAACAAATACCTTTCATTCATCCCTCTTTAAATATGACAGTTATATGTTCTAGGAATTTATACTTAAGGAAAATATTATACAAGGAATCAAAGTCACAAGGAAAAACAATTTTTGATTACTTTTTTAAAATTGTAATTTGGGTAAAAGTTTTTACAGAATAGTCTAGTTTTCCATTAAATAATTCAACATTTTGTTTTGTGACAGTCATTGCAATCCCCACAATATAGCAGCACTCTTCACACTTCCTCCCTGTGTTTACCATTTCCCTTTCTTTGTCTTTCCCATCCCTTACTGCATTCTTAGCTTTATTCCTGGGCAAATGGTGCCTTTTTGATCTCATATTGTTGATTGTTCTAATGAGTGCATACATTTCTGGGATTATTGTTCACCTTATAGGCCTGTCTCTCCTTTGGCTGAAAATTGAGCCACAGGGGTTTTGTTCATTTCTTGGCTTGAAGGGTGTCTAAGGGCTGTAGTCTCAGGGTCCCATCAGTCTTCATCAGATCAGTAAGCCTGCTCTTTCTTCTTCTTCTTTTTTCTTTTTTTTAAGATTTTGAGTTTTGTTCCACATTTTCCTCCCACTTTATCTTTCAGAGAGGTCAGGTCAGCATTGGTAGCTGGACTCCATCAAATTCTTCTGGTCTTAAGTTCATGGAGGCTGGAGTTTCCATGGCCCATTAGTTCTTTGGATGAATTGTTTCCATGCATCTTTGATTTTGTTCAAGCTTTTTTGCTCCAGATGGGGAGAGACCAATAGTTGTACCTTAAATAACTGCTCACAGACTTTTAATACCTAGTTGCTACTCACCAAAGTAGGGTGTAGAACATTGTCTTTAAGGACTAGGTTATGCCAACTGAACTTAATGTCCCCTAAGACTCTGGCCCTGAGCCCCTTTGCCCAGTGATTCAGTCCCTCAAGGTGTCTGGCTATGACTAAGTTTTCATAACTCTGCTACCTTTATGCTCTAATATGTTCATGGATATATTGGAAACATATATAAATACATATGCAGACACATCATCTGTCAAATACATTCCTAGATGTAGTTCGATTTGCCTCCCCACCTCTGTTCGGCTTGAGTGTCTGTTTGTGTATCTTGGATGAAGGAAAAGACAATATGCAATAAGAAGAAGATCAACACAAAGTGATCAAGGCAGTGGAAGACACAGGGAGGAACACAACAGTTAAAGGAAACAAAGATTATATTATATACACAATCCTGCTCTGGTAGCATAGTGCCTAAGGCACTTGACTGCTAACCAGAAGGCTGGTGGTTCAAACCCACCAGCCACTCCTCGAAAGGAAGATGGGGCAATCTATTTCTGTAGTGATACTGCCTCAGAAACCCAAGGAGGGGTTGCTATGAGTCGGGTCCGACTCGACGGCACATAACAACAACAACAAGAAACGGTAGTAATAATAATAATCTCTGAGTAAATACATAGGTAATTTTTTTTAACCTTCTTTAAAATGAAGCCATACATTCTGTGTACTAAATAGAGTCAGTAAATGTTATTTTGTGTTCTTAAATGAGCAATAAAGGATAATGCACAGATAATTTCCATTTCTCATCACTTTGAAGTAAGGAGTAAAGATTTCAACATATCTTTTTTGGAGGACAAGAAGTTCTGGTAGCACAGTGGTTAAGACATTAGGCTACTACCAAAAATGTCAGAGGTTTGAACCCATCAGACACTCCAGGAGAGAAACATGAGGCAATCTACTTCCATAAAGATTTACAGCCTTGGAAACCCTATGAGGCAGTTCTACTCTGTCCTATATGGTCACTATGAGTCAAAATTGACTTCATGGCTGTGGGTTTTTTGGGGACATAATTCAATCCATAATATAGACTAAAAACAATATATGAGCTGGAAGAGTTGAAGGTCATATAATGATGTCATCTTCTAGGAGAGTTGATTAGAGGCTCAGAAATGAGGGAACTTCTCAAGGTTATATAATGAATTAGCTTTAGGACAGGGATGAGAATTCTTTTCTCTTGGCTTCTAGTCCCTGCTTCTTTGCTTCCCATTCTGGCGAGAACACACCTCTGAGGGTAAGTGCTGGTATTCCTAGTGGGTACCTAAAGACATTGAATAAATACATACTGATTTTTTCTGACATCTATTTTTACTTTAAAATCAACATGAATGCATTATGGAAGATAATTTTTTATTTTTAAATGCTTGCAAACATTTTATACTTCTTGAGCTGTTTATGTTACGTACTTGTTGCTGATTAAGTTCTTTGGAAAACAGACCCTGAAATTGAGATTTGTGTGCTGGGGTTTAGATGAAGGACCTTGAGATTAATAGCTATGAAAGAGTGAGAGAGGTAGGACTGGGAAGAGGAAAGAGTTAAACAAAGGCCTTAGCCTTCAGGAAGTCTGAAGCTGAGATGTCCCTGATGGTGCAAAGGGCTCTGCATCAACTAGTCTTTAGATGGGGCTGCCCCAGGGGAGGGGGTGCAACCCCAAGAGAGACAGCAACAGGCAATCCCTAGAGAGATAATCACCTCAGAGTTTTCAGTCATCCATGTCCCAGCCTCTGGGTGAATGAGTGCCTTGGTCCCAAAGGCCAAATAGGTGGGGATGAAGTGAGAGGGCCTATGGGCCTAAGGATAGGATTGTCAGTAAATGTAGTATAGAGCCTTATTACTTTCAAATAATGTTGGGGCAGAAATATGTCATAGTGTTTACTAGCATGAACCCTGAGGCAGAATGTTCAATTTCTAGCTCTCCACTAATTAGCTTGATTGTGCTAGGAAACGATTTCACCTCTTTGTTAGTTTACCTATCTGTAAAGAGGCAATAAGGATAATGCAAGCCCCTTGGAATTTTTGTGAAGATTAAATGTCATAGCATATTCAAATAACATTAGGCACTATGCCACCAGAGCTCTCCAGGGAGCAGCAGCTGGTGGGTTCTAATCACCAATCATTTGGTTGGTAGCCCAATACCTTAACCACAGCACCACCAGAGCTCCTTTCAGTAAAAGTTAGCTCAGTTTATATCTCTTTTCGTATTTCCAGGGAGTTCTGGTAGTGTAGTGACTAAGGCACTTGAATACTATAATCAGAAGGCTGGTGGTTCAAACCCACCAACCACTCCTTGGAAGGAAGATGGGGCAGTCTACTTCCATAGTGATACTGCCTCAGCAACCCAAGGAGGGGTCGCTATGAGTCAGGGCTGACTCCACAGCACATAACAACAGCACAACAAGAACAGGGACAAAAACAATCTAACAAGTGTATACTTGGGTAAAAAATGAAGAGTGCTCATCTTCTAACATGAACAAACAGAAAGTTGACAGATTCTAATCCAGGAATAGTTTCAGACAAAAGGAAAAAGAATCTGCCTCTAGAAAAGAGATTATTGATTCTTCTGTTGGAAAAAATCAATCTTGCAAATAACAGGCATTCTGAGCATCACAAAAACAGAGGGGAACATCATTTATATTTGCACTTCACTCACTTGTGAGTAAAAGCCAGGGAATGAACATTTTCAGTCCCGCCCCCTCAAAAAAAAAGAAATCTGGTATTGGGGGGAAATGTCTAACACCAGAACCCACAAGTACTTCACGAAAACCACCAAAACCAGAGTGCAATCTTTCTTCTTGGAAGGGGTGGGGCAAGAAAAGAAAGAGACAAGATATTTAAAGACTTGATGCATAATTTATGTGCAGGGCTATTTTTGCAGGCTGTTGTAATAGCAGAGGAGATGGGAAGGTATCAGCAAAAAATCAAATGAAAGTGGAACTTTGATTAATCTCAAAATAAGTCTAAAAAAAGAGAAGCCCTGTGAATACCCTGTTTCTCCTGCTACAATTGTGGGAAGGTGTGACTATTTCAAAGCTTCACAGAATTAGTGATTTAGGAAAAAAAAAAAATCCATGTCCCCTCAGATAAGGACATTGCAAATATCATCATTCTGCCAGGCCTCAGGGATTTGCAGTGGGAAGATTGAGCAGCTTGAAATAGAAATCTGGAGTGCTTGGCTCTAAGAGGTAATGCCTGACCTGTGCGTTACACTATCTATATGTAGCACCCTATATAACTTGTTGGTGATTAATAAAAGAATTATTCAATGAGATTGAAAAGATAGTAAGCAATTTATCTTCCTTCTTATGTGATAAATGAATTACAGTGGGGCTTCCGAGTAGCCTGTTGAATGCCTGATGTGTGTCAGGCAGTGTTCCAGGCTCTGAACATTAGGCTTTAAATTGTCAAAGCCCCTGCCCTCTGGAGTGCCCTCTGGAGTTTACTCTTTAGCTATGGAAGACAGATGATAAGCAAGTGAACATTGTACATTTTGTTGTTGTCGCTGTTGTTGTGTGCCATTGAGTCAGACCCGACCCATAGCGACCCCTCCTTGGGTTTCTGAGGCAGTATCACTATGGAAGTAGATTGCCCCATCTTCCTTCCGGGGAGTGGCTGGTGGGTTTGAGCTGTCAGCCTTCTGGTTAGCAGTCAAGTGCCCTAGCCACTATGCTACCAGAGAGTGATAAATTTTGTGAAGACATTAAAATCAGACAATAACAGGAAGGATGCTTAGACCTGGAACTATCTTCAACAGTGACAGAAAAGGTTGCTGAGAGGAAGTGACATTTGAACTCAGACCTGCATTAGAAGGAAGGAGATAAAGGGCAGTATTAATTACGCAGAAAAATGATTGTTGTTGTCAGGTGCTGTGGAATCAATTTCAACTCATAGTAACCTCATGTGACAGAGTAGAAGTGCCTCACAAGATTTTCTAGGGTTTAATCTTTCACCACACTTATTCTGTGTGTATGCTGAGCAAATAGTCTCAGATGCTGTACTGTATGAAGAAGAATTCAGCATCAGGATTGGAGGAAGACTCATTAACAACCTGTGATATGCAGATGATACAAATTTACTGGCTGAAAGCAAAGAGTACTTGTAGCACTTATTGATGAAGATCAAAGATCATTATGGATTACACCACAAGATAAAGAAAACAAAAATCCTCACAACTGAACCCATATGCAACATCATGATAAATAGAAATCAAGGGTTTCATTTTACTTGAATCTACAATCAATGCCCATGAAGGCAGCAGTCAAGAAGCCGAATGACATATCACATTGGGCAAATCTGATGCAAAAAAACCTCTTCAAAGTGTTTAAAAGCAAAGAAGTCACCTTGAAGATTAAGGTGTGCCTGACTGAAACCATAAAATGTTCAATTGCCGCATATGCATGTGAAAGCTGGACAATGAATAAGGAAGGCCAAAGAAGAATGGATGCATTTGAATTATTGTGTTGGCAAAGTATATTGAGTATGCAATGAACTACCAGGAGAAAGAAGAAGTCTGTCTTAGACATACAACCAAAATGTACCTTAGAAGCTAGGATGGCGAGATTTCTTCTCATGTACTTTGGACATATTATCAGAAGGGATTTGTCCCTGAAGAAAAACATCACGGTTGGTAAAGTAGAGGGTCAGTTAAAAAGAGGAAGACTCCCAACAGGGTATATTGACAGTGGCTGCAACAGTGGGCTCAAACAGCAATGATTGTGAGGATGGCTCAGGACCAGGCAGTGTTTTGTTCTGTTCTCCACAGAGTCATTATGAGTTGAAACTGGCTGGACAACACCCAACAACAACTGGCATCAATGTTGACAGAAGCAGATCTTTATGTCTGTCTTCCTTGGAGCCACTGGGTGAGTTTGAGCTGCCAACCTATCAATTAGCAGCTGAGAACTTAATCATTGCTTATCATGGTTTCTTATGCAGAAAGGTAGCAAGTGCAAAGACCTTCACCCTGGAACAAGCCTGGTGTTTTCTGGGTACAGAGAGTAGAACAGTGTGGCTGTAGTATGTTGAAAGGAGGAGAGTAGAAGATGAGGTCAGAGAGGATATATACTTGTATTGCTTAATACATATGTACACAAATCTAAATTTTAAGGTTGAAGCATGATGTTTATTTACCAAATAATTGGGAAGAGGTTGGTAACATTTAAAAGGACTTTGGATATGATTCTTTTAAATAATAGCATTCTCTCTCCAACTAGAGGGAAAACATATAATTAATTTTGTAATTAATTAATCCATTTAATTACTTCTTGCTTGATTTTCCAAATTACCTTTATTTTATGGGGTATGTTATTGAGGCTCATTGAAGTTAAAGGACTGCCCAAGGTCATAAAATGAGATCTGTGTTGCACACTTTTAGAAGGTGTTAATCCTTCATAGATAGTGGCTGTGACAGAGTGAATGATGCTCCTCATATCAAGTTCATGAATGACCCAGCCATTGTACTAGGCATGGCTGCATGGCTCTTTATGTTTTGTAAAAGAAGCCATATTTATGGAGGTAGAAAAATATGCCAGGAGTCCCCATGGTATTTGCAATGCCTCACATTTCCAGTGCAAATAATATTTACAACAGAATCATTACAAAAAGGTGAAAATATGATCAATAGTAGTTGTTCAAATAAGTAACACCAAAAGCTGGTCAAAAGATAAGGAAGATATGTCTTTTAAAAAAGATTCACTTATGAACAAATAAGCATTTAGTGTTAGCTGAAATAACCCACAATGTTTGAGAATAGTGTTGGAAAGCAATTTGGCAATTCATTTTAACAGCTATAAAAATGTTCAGTCCTTTGACCCAACAATTTTAGTCTTGGGAACCTAAAAAATAATTTATGAAATACAAAAATGTTACCTATAAATAAGATTATCATTTATGATACTATTCATAATGCATAGACATAAAACAAAATAGAATATCCTCGAACAAAGGCAAATGATAGATCACCCATGGAATAGCCTCTTGATGAGTTATTGTGCTGCCATTTAATTTAATCCTTATGAAGATGATATAACTCCATGAAAAGTTGCCTAAAATATAATATTTAAGTGAATAAAGAAGAATAAGAAAGAATCAGGCTAACCTAAGTATCACTCTAAAAATTGTATCAGCAACAGAAAATATTAAAAACTAGTGGTTTGTATAGATAGTGCCACTTCAAAAATTTTCTTTTGATGTTTTTCTTTCAATTTCTTTTCTATAATAATAAACACATTTTAGCAAATAATTTCTTTGGAGCCTTACTTTCATCTTGGATCTTTCGAATGACATCTTCCTATCCTAGTTCCACCTCTGTCTACTGGTCATGGTAGCTGTAAACTGTGGGGAAAGATAAAAGGAGGGAGCAGGATAGGGGGCCATGGTCTGCTCTTGCTCAGAATCAGGGATGGATGCTGGCTGCAGAGCAATCTGTCCTCCTTCCAATGAGAGCCCTCATCTGTGTCCAGAGAAATATTCGTTCCCTGGAGTGTACAAGGGAGATTCCACCATGGCAAAGTGTTGTTGTTAGCCTGAAGCGGAAAATGTTCCATGTGTAGCACTTGAAGAAATAAAACTCAATGCCAGAGAATTATCAGAGAAAGTTCAAAAAGCCAACAAACAAGGCCATGGGAGAGGTTTGTTTCTTCAGCACAGAGGCACCAAAAATAATTGCACTTCCTCTCTTTATGAGTCGGGGCCGACTCGACGGCACATAACAACAACAACAACAACAACTCTTTATCCAGTTCATAGTTATCTGCCCCAGTGGGATGAGTGATAAAGTCCGGGATGCCTTACTTACAGTCTTTAGTATATTTAGCTTCCTATTGATCTTCCTATTGATATATCAATGAAAACACACCTCCATACATAAATAAGGTATTGCAGTGGCACTGGTATTACAGAATATTGTTCAACAATGGGCTGTTTTCTTGAGAAATGTTGGAAATTTACCCATTCCTAACCAATAGCCATTTGCTATCAAGTTGATCCCAACTTATGGCAACACCATGTGTGTCCGAGTAGGATTATGCTTCATGGCGTTTTCAATGGCTGTGATTTTTCAAAAGCAAGTTTCCAGGCCTTTCTTCTGAAGTTTTTTTGGGTGGACTTGAATCTCCAAACTTTTGTTTAGCTGCTGAATGCATAATCCATTTGCACCACACTTGGGCACCCCACTCATTTGTAAACATCTTTAAATAAAAAGCACTGTGTAAGGCAAGAGGGAGTGAGAAAGGGCTTTTACCTCACCCCGTGGTTTATTCTAACATTAGAAACTCAGGCTCTATGTTGCTGAGCAGACACCCCGACAGAGAATATCCCCCTGCTCCTGAAATAGCAAGCATCCTGAAGCACCCACAGGCATTTGATCTTTCCCTTCACTTTTTTTCCCCCCAACTCTGTCTTCTGTTGCTTCTGTAATGTATGTGGCTAATTTTGTAGCACAACTGCATATGTAAGATCATCTTCATAATCTATCCTTGGTCGGGGGTATATTCCTGGTTGCCTACCCCCACCTGATCTTCTCACCTGTCTATGCATTTATCTATAGCATGGTGTTTGGTTCCCTTCACTTCTGCTCTGGCCCAGCAGTAACCAAAAATCTCAAATGTGTCACCATTGAATGGATTCTGACCCATAACCTTATTAAAAAAAAAAAAAAAAAAAAAAATCCACTGCTCTTGAGTCAGTTCCACCTCATAACAACCCTACATATGACGATAGTAATACTGCCCCATAGGGTAAGCATGAGGCTCTCCTGGCCCCCTATTCTACTACCTCCTCTTACCTTTCCCTACAGCTCAAAGCAAAGATGACCAGCAGTACCATTCTTTAATCTATATTTCAGAGACTACAACTCTCAGGAACGCAACACAACAGAGGGTGAAAAGAAAACGGAGGCTGAGCAGTGCATCGTGGGATACGAAGCCAGCAGCAGGTAGGGGGTGGCAGGAAGCCTACTGAGAAGAGTGTGCTGTTTTGTATCTTCCTATATTGCTTCTTGCAGATGCTTTAAAAAATTATTTCAAAATAAATCCACTTTCTAATAGCCAGGAGGTCATATAAGAGAAGATTTGGTCCAGTAGAACTGCTCTATATTCAGGTCAACTAGATGCACATTTGTCAGGAGCTGTGCATAATGACTTACCCTCAGCTCTATGCTGGTTGTGACACCATGATGGAAGATAGTAATAGAGTCACAGAGAACACCTACCTATACCCTGCATGTTGCCAAATGCAGGGACTGCCTAATACTCCCTCCTTTCAGTCTGAAGATACAGAACTCCAAAATTAACATGAGGCTTTGGGAGAGATTCTCTTGCATAACAGAATGGAATAAGCTCCCTACAATGCAGAGGAAAAGTAAACCTGTGAAAATTACTTACTAAAGGCATCAAAGGAAAACTTTGTATAATATTCACACTTTGTTCTTAATAATAGATGAGAAAATGTGATTTTTGAAATTGGGGATTGGAGATGGGGGAAGTTATAAATAAAAGTTCAAGAGTCAGAATGACCTTAACTTTGTGTTAGCATGCCTGGGAAACAGAATACAATAGATCAATGCCTTTAATATGTTGAGGAAAAATTATTTTCTACCTAAAATTTTACACTGAGTCATAGAAACATTTTTATACATGCAAGGTCTGAAAAAAAATGAGTGTTGGATACACTGTTTATGAGGAGCAACTTGTACTCTGAACAGTTGAGACACATGGGAACCTGGTCTTCAGGATGGATCAATCACCTGCAGGGTATTCCTGTCTTGGGTTCTATCTATCATCCTTTACTTCTGGGGTTTATATCAATTCGTATCCATTAGATGCAACATGCTGCCACTACTTTTCTGGCATTATTTCCTACACAACTGCTTCCTGAAATTTTCATCTCTAGAAGGAGGAGAGGAAGAACACGTATTAGCTCTTAAAAATCAGTATTCCCTTTGTCTCAGTAATTCCCTGTCTAGAAAAAATTCTATAGATATCTCTCACGAGAGTGCAGATAAAGATATATGAAGATAGATGCTAAAGTAAATTTTGAATGGGTAAACAAATGGGAGAAATGCAAGTGTTCATCACAAAGTGACTGATTTAATAATTCCACAATATAGGATTCTATGCAAAAATTTTAAAAGACTGGGTAAATTCAGATGAAAGGAGATGGCAAACTGAGAAACAAGAATTGCAGAATATATTGTCAGTCTTCCACTGACCCTCTAGATTTACTCTATGCCTTCTCCACACTGTTCTAGGGCTCTGGAGGCTGACCTGTTCACACTACATCCTTTCTCTCTGGTTTAGGTTGGAGCTCAAAAGGTGATTGCAGAGAGTGAAGGCAAGGGTTTATTTCTCTTACTCCCTCCCTATGAGCTGGCTGGGCCTGTTAATAGGTTCCTATTGGGAAGCCCTCTTTACACACCCCATCTATCTCCAGATCTGGTAACCTTCAGGCCAAGGGAGTGGTAATGATACCTGCTGGTAAAACCCCTTACTATTGCTTTCTCCTTGCATCCAACCAGCTACAACTTTGTAAGTAATTCGGTTATTAAACTTTCCTCATCTTATTTTAATGTGATGGTGTTGTGACCCTGATACATAGACCATGATCCCATTTTTATAAAAGTAATTTGCATATAATGTGAGTTGTCTGGAAAGATAAAATCAAACTCTAAATAGTTACTCTAAGGAGTGTATTTGAGAGAAGAAAAAGAAGGGACTATAACTTTTGTATTACCTACTTCTATATTATTAGAATGCTTATGATGAAGCTATGCTACATTTTATGAAATTAATTATAAATATTATTAAGGTATGTACTAACTTAAATAGTAAAAATATACATATATATATTAATACTTAAATTCCTGGTCAAAAGATTTAGAATTTCTGAACTAAAATCTACTTACTGAAAAAAAAAACAAATTATTGTTTCTAGCTTAATTAATGCCAGTGAGTTTACATAGTGTGGTGGATCTCTGATTTCTTTAAAGTATGTTTCATTGAAGTATGTTTTAATAGCTCAGGATACAATAGTGTAACTTTATAACTGTATAAATTTATTGGGAATTGATTAATGGCTTGATGAATGGAACAACTGTATCTCATGACTTAAAGCTTTGCTTATATCATGTTCTATATCAGCTAACTTAAGATAATCATAAGCAATACTTTTTGTTCATTTTCTGGAAATTTTTTTTTAGCATATTCCATTACTTCATGATATCTGAGACTTAAAAGTTATTTTTATGCTGTGCCTGTACTTAATTGATGGGTTTCAGTTCTCCATGTGGAAACTTAGTTTTGTGTCAGGACATTGGAATTGGAGGTTTTGCTACTTCAAAATATAGCACTTCCTTTGGGAGTTGGGGACAGTATAGTAAAGCCAATTGGGACATGAGTTCAAGTTATTTTCCAGAAAAACTGAAGCATGCAAGAACATGTTTTTTGACTTGTAGAATTTTACTTCCCTCAAATCAATATATTTGGCCAATTAGACATTTTAATTAGTAACTTTTTTGTTAAGGACAAATTTAACTGATAAAAGAAGCTATATAATACATTTTAAGATAGTTTATTCTGAGTTTTGTCCTTCCTCCATATTTCTGAGACAAATTTATATGTGGCCCTTGCTAGTGGAGTATGGTGGAGTGTTGTTGTTGTTATGTGTCCTCGAGTCAGACCTGACTCAGTGACCCCTCCTTGGGTTTCCGAGGCAGTATCACTACACAAGTAGATTGCCCCATCTTCCTTCTGAGGAGTGGCTGGTGGGTTTGAACTGCCAGGCTTCTGGTTAGCAGTCAAGTGCCTTAGGCACTGTGCTACCAGAGCTCCTATATATGGTGGAGTATGAATATGATAATAGCCCATAATCCATTGCTGTCGTGTTGATTCAGACTCCTGGTGACCTTGTTTGTTTCAGAGTAGGACTATGCCACAAGTGGTTTTCAATGCTTATAACCTCTTGAAAAGGACCCTTGGTAGCACAGTGGTTAAGTACTGACCAAACGGTTGGTGGTTTGAACACAGCAGCTGCTCCTCTGTAGAAAGATGTATAGTCTGATTTTGTAAAGATTTATGACCTCGGGAACCTTAGAGGGGGCAGTTCTACTCTGTCCTATAGGGTTGCTATAAGTCACAATTGATTTGATGAAAATGAGATTATTTATTTATTTATTTATTTATTTATTCGGTTTGAATCTTTTAAAATTAGATCACCAGACCTTTCTTCCAAGGCACCTCTGGGTGGATTTAAACTGTCAACCTTTTGGTTAGTAGCTGAGTGCTTAACCACTTGTACCACTCAGGTAATCCTCTAATATTCCTTTATGGGATATTAATTTGGGTCCCAGAAAGAACTATTCAGATGTACTAGTATGTACTACTAGTATGTAAAAGGGAGCTCTGGTGGCATACTGCCTAAGGCATTTGACTGCTAACCAGAAGGCTGGCAGTTCAAACCCACCAGCCACTTCCCAGAAGGAAGATTGAGCCATCTACTTCCATAAGGATACTGCCTCGGAAACC
>NW_006921729.1:320928-331497 GCF_000298275.1 Orycteropus afer afer | reverse complement strand
GGGTTTGAACCGCCAGCCGTCTGGTTAGCAGGCTAGTGTCTTAGCCACTATGCTACCAGAGCTCCCACTCTTCCCTTAATGAATCATTATTAAGATAGTGTCCAAGTACTGTGTTGTCAGTGATAGTAAGCATTGATCTATGAGTGGATAGATGGGTCGACAGGCTGAATGACCAGATATGTTTAGACAGGGGGTAGTGTGCCCATGACGATGTATAGGGTTGACAGACAATGTTTCTACAAGCATATTTGTATATGTTATAAGAATTTCCAGGTGTATAGTAGAGCTGACAAGGGACAAGTTTGTGGTGACTTCTTGGTCACAGCCAGCTACATGGAAGGAGTGAGTAGTTAGACCTGTGATCTCAAGATCCTGGTTGCAGGGGACATCAGATTCAATCTACATCCTACTTTGATGAGTAGCAACTGGGACCTTAAAACCTTGCCAGTGGCCATCTAGATGCAAAAATGGGTCTCTTTTCATACAGAGCAAAGAAGAATGAAGAAAACCAAAGATGCATGGAAACAATTAGCCTAAGGAACTGATAGACCATGCAATCCTCAGCCTATATGACCATGAGACCAAAAGAACTAGATGGTGCCTGGCTACCACTATCAACCAACTGGAGGGAGATCAGTGCAGGAGATCCTGGACAGAGTAGGAGAAAAATGTGGAGCAAAACTCAAAATTACTTAAAAAAAAAAAAAAAAGACCAGTTTTGCTGGTCTGATAGAGCCTGGTGAGATCTCTGAGACTATGATCCCTAGCTACCCTTCAGGACTGGAATTGATCTCACTCCTGTGGCTTCCACCCAAACAATAGATGGCATACCAAGTAGTGTATCTACCTGATGTAAATCTCCAGGTAGATACAATCAATCATGGAAGAACGGAAGGGCAGTGTTTGTACAGGGAGACAGCTCAAGAGGCAGGATTGCATGGGAAGGAAGGACACAGGGTAGAGGCAACTATAGGGAGGAAGTGGGAAGAATAACATTGTGTATTGCAGTCAATCTCATGAGACAAATTATGTATGAACTGCTGTATGGAAAATTAATTTGCTCAGTACACTTTCACCCAAATAACAATAAAAATTTAAAAAAAAAAAAGGAAAGAAAGGCAAAGATGGTGTCCAAATGTCAGCTTGGACACAAGAGTAGTATGAGGTTAGTTGGGTAAAAGGTCCTTGAATGTTACAAATGGTTTGTGCTTGACTACTTACCTGAAGGTTGGTGTTTTCAACCCACTCATCAGTACCATGGAAGAAAGGCCTGGTAATCTGCTTCCATAAAGATTAAAGCCAAGAAAACCTGATGGAACAATTCTGCTTTGTAACCCATGGGATTACTGTGAGTCGGAATTGACTTGGCAGCGATTGATGACTGTGTGTATATGTGTGTGTGTGAGTTAGGTCAATAGTAGTTATCCAGGTGATCCATATATAAAATGCTTAATAAAACACAATTTTAAATATCATACATATACTTAAGGACTGAATATATATCCATAGTTTCCTTCTGGAGTTCACAGACACCTGGTAAATAAATATTCATCCTCAGACTACAAATCAAGCAAAATACAATAATATGACTCTCAATAAGATATTCAGTGCAAGAAATATGTGAATGCTCAGTATGGTTAGAAAAGTAGAAATCTTACAGGGGAACTGTTTGAAATATTTTAATGAGAATTTAATAACCACTAAAAAGTTTTTACTTTATTTTAATTACTGTAAAATTAATGTGTGTATAACACAATGTTTGCCAATTGAAATTTTTCAAGTGCAAAACTTAATGACTCTAATTACACTAATCATGTTGTGAAAACATCACCAATATCTCCTGTCAAATTTTCCATCACTAAATCCTTTTTAACTTTATTATTCTAGAAGACTGTCACAGGATTTTTAAAAAATAATAATTTATTGTGATTTGGGTGAAAGTTTACAGAGCAAATTCATTTTCCATACAGCAGTTCAAACACATTTGGTTTCATGACATTGACTGTAATTCCGCATGTGTAACAGCTCTCTTTCCACTTACTTCCTGTATTTACCTCTTCCCTGGGTCCTTCCCTCCTATGCATTCCTGTCCCCCGAGCAATCTCCTTGTGCTAACACTGCTCTTCTGTTCTCCCATTATTGATTGCTCCAAGAAGTGTATCTGCCTGATGTAAATGTTCACCCCATATGCCTGTCTATTGTTTGGCTGAAAGCCATAGGAGTAAGTTGAGTTCCAGACCTGAAGGGTAACGAGGGGCCATAGTCTCAGTGGTCTCACCAGGATCTATCAGACCAGCAAACCTGGTCTTCTTTTTATGATTTTGAATTTTGCTCCACATTGTTCTCCCACTCTATCCAGGATCTCCTGAAGCGATCCCCTCTCCAAGTGGTTGACAGAGGTAGCCGGGCACCATCCAGCTCTGATCTCATGGTCAGATAGGCTAAGAATCACATGGTCCACCAGTCCCTTAGACTAATTATTTCCATGTGTCTTTGGTTTTCTTCATTCTACTTTGCTCTGGGTGAGGAGAGACCCATTGTTGCATCTCGATGGCCACTTGCAAGTTTTTAAGACCCCAGTTGCTACTCACCAAAGTAGTATGTAGAACAATGCTTTTGTGTAGTATATAGTGGCAGTTGAGCTTGATGTCCCCCGCAACCACAATCCCCAGCCTACAGGTCCAACTACTCACCCGCTCCAGGTAGCTGGCTGTGGCCAAGAAGGCACTACAACCTTGCTCTTTGTCAGCTCTACTATATATCCAGATGTTATTACAGCACATACAAATACACGTGTAGAAATATTGTCTTCTAACCCTATGCATGGTTATAGGGCCACTCCCCCTTGCTAGGGGATTGTTCAGCCTGTCTACCCATCTATCTACCTGTAGATCAATGTTTGCCATCATTGACTACACAGTACTGTTTGTGCACAGGGGTTCATTTTTGTTGTCTGTACCTCCTGTCTACCTCTCTATGTCTTCCTCTTCCTCAATGCCACTGTATTGATCACTCACATTTGGTACATTGCCCTTTCCTTCACCCAAATCAATATTTGTCTCTACCTATCTAGCAGTGTTCCTTCCCCTCCCCTTCCACCCCTGGTAACCAACAAAGAAAGCTTCTTTCCATATATAAACATTTCCTTGACTTTTTACAATAGTGAACTGGCACAATATTTGTCCTTCTGTGATTGACTTATTTCACTCAGCATAATGTCCTCCAAGTTCATCCATGTTATGTGGTGTTTCAAAGATTCTACCTTATTCTTTAGGGTTGCACAGTGTTCCATTTTGTGTATGTACCATAGTTTGGTTATCAATTCTTCTGTTGATGGTACTTAGGTTGTTTCTATCTCTTTGCTGTTGTGAATAGTGCTGTGATGAATATGGGTGTGCATATATCTTTTCTTGTCCTGGCTGTCATTTCTTTAGGAAGTTTACCTAGCAATGGGATTGCTGGATCAAATGGTAAATCTAATTCCAACTTTTTAAGGAATCACCATACTGCTTTCCACAGTAGTTGTATCATTTTACAGTTCTACCAGCAGTGTATTAGAGTCTCAATCTCTCCATATCTTCATCAGAATTTGTTATTTTTGGTCTTGTTGAACTTTCCTATTAGATGTCAGCTGATTTTTAAGGAAGAAAAATGTCTTTTGTTTGATACTCTGTCAGAACTAGGGCAGTTTTCCCCATGAATTATATACGTTCTCAAATACTGCATTGTGAATGCCACTTTATTCATAAATGGAAACTCAATGTGTTCTTCAGACCTGAATACCAATGTGTGAGGCTTATGTCACTTTTTCTAATTCCTCCCCTATTGGGATTGGGTTGCTATTTTCATTAGGCCACAGTGGGTCTCTGAGACCACAGGTTAAAATTCATTAAGGTTCCGGAACACAAATGCTTAGTTTCTTGTTTCTTAATTGCCAATTTCAACTACTTTATTGCCAGTTACCTAGAGCCCAACATTTTATTTCTGGAATGGTCCCCTGGGTCACCTCTTTTCCAAACACTGGTATTTCCCTGAACAAGAAATGCTATCATGTAAAGAACAAGTAAATATAATCTGACAAATGACTTATGAAGCCTAGCATAAAAAACCTGCTGTGGCTAATTGTTCTTACCTGAAATAATTATGGAAACTGGCTGATTGAAACAATACATTAGAGAAATGAACATGAAGTTGGCCCATGAATATATACTGGTATCCTGTATATGTATGCATTTACATGTGTCGCATATTTATATACATATATCTATATATTTATAGGGGAGCTCTGGTGACATAGTGCCTAAGGCATTTGACTGCTAACTAGGAGGCTGGCGGTTCAAACTCACCAGCCACTCTTCAGAAGGAAGACTTGGGAATCTACTTCCATAGAGATACCACTTTGGAAGCCTAAGAAGGGGTCGCTGTGAGTCGGAATTGACTTGACAGCAATGAGTTTGCTTTGTTTTTTTAAAACATATTTATGGAATGGTGATACCAACGTCAAGTAAAACTGCAATAAGTTTTTACAATTAACCCTTAAAGAGATTTATGCTAATTGGTGATTTGAATTCTTCACATCCACTTCTATCTCATAATTTATTCACCCTTTTGTGCAAACCAAGGCAGGAATGAGAAGTGATAATTAATTGAAATGAAAAGAGACAGTGAAAAACTGAAGCAAAATGGCAAATCACACTGCACATCATATTCTTAAGTGATCAGTTAAGCTACATTAATATTAGCATGGAGAAAAATGTAAAATTCATACTTACATGACTGCTGTACATGGAAAGTATCTGAAACCAATTCAACCCTCACACCTGGCTCCCTGCTTACTTGTCTAATATTATGTCTACTACTTGCTCTTTTCATTCAATGCCCTGGCCTCTATGAGTCTCCTGCAGCTACCCAAATTCTGAGTGTACTCTTTTACCCATGAACCTTTACAAATATTGTTTCTTCTAGCTTAAGTACGTTCCAGTCTTTACTCCTTCATGTGGATAAATTCTAGTGATTCTTCAAGGAACTTTCAGTCTGAGGTCTTTCCTCATTGTTGTGTGCTTTACTCATCTGCCTTCAACACACCTCAGGTTAGGTCCCTCTACTATATTGATCCTCAGTACCTGGTCTGAGCACATTACCACTGTTTTATATACGTCTGTTTCCTCATCTGTATCCCACCTTTGTCTGTAAAATTCTACAAGCAGGGAGAGAGCACCACTTATCTTCTCAACTAACAGCCCAAGCATGACACACCTTTCGTAGTCAATGACCATTTGCTGAAGGTTGAGGAACAAATCAATGAATGGATGCCAATGTTCTTGTTTCTTGTTTACTCCTCCTAAGTTGGACCTTGGAGGGACTGATATCCTTTGCATTTCAATTTTCGCAATTCACATTGATCACCCTGATGTCCCATCCTTTGTTTGTCAATTCATTATACTGTGGGAGCTTACATGTTGCTATGATGCTGAAAGGTATACTACTGGTATTTCAAATAGCAACAAGATCACGTATGATGGACAGGTTTCTGCAGAGCTTCCAGATTAGGATAGACAAAGAAGAAATCAGCCAATGAAAACCTTATGGATCACAACAGAGTATTATCTGATATGGTGCTTGCAGATGATCCCCCTAGTTTTGAAGACACTCAGAACTCACAGTGGACATGAGGATGGACTCAAGCGTACCAGTGATCATGAAGACCATGAAGACCTCCGTGAGTTAGAGCCAACTCAATGACAATCAGTAACAACCCTAATAGTAGCCACATTTGTCGATGTTTACAGCATAAACTTTGACTCTGGTATCTTCTGTTTTGGATATCATATTTCTTTCTCAGTGTTCACAGACCATGCCATATTTGCATCTCTTTGTGGACCCAATATTCTAGGGCCTTGAGCAAGTTAGAGCAAGAAGAGATTACGTGGACCTAAATCAGAAAGAATGTAGACAGCAGCACTATTTTAACACGAAATATGTCTTTTCTGGGGCCTTTAGACCACTCCAGCCCCAATATGCTGGGGTTTTTAGGAAGTACCATGTAGATCTGCTAGAGGAAATGCAAATTTGGAATCTAGAAGATGTGCCCAAAACAGATACATTTTAAAGGAATAAAATCCTCTATTTTAAATAAAGAATAATAAATAATAAGCTACAATGAGGGGTTCAAGCATTTGCTTAGTAAGAAAAATAGAAATCATAAATGACATACATGTTTTCTTTTCATAAATATTGCATGGCTTTATCAATGTAACTTTTAACTTTTACTTGTTATATCCAAAACCTCTGTGGATCAATATGTCTGTGTGATCCTTTTTCTTAAGGGCTGCATGGAATTGTATTGAATGGCTACATAGTCTTTTCAAAAGTACTCAATTGTTAATGTACTTTTAAGTTGGTTTTAATTTCTTTTTTAATTAGAAACAATGTTGCAATGAAGATATTTCTAACTATCTCAGTATGCATTTATCTTCACTTTCCAATAGTATGGATTCCTGAAAGGAGGTTTGTAGACAACCAGGTATAAACATTTAGATTTTAATATATTCTGCCAAATTGCCCTCTAAAAACATTACATCACATTATACTTCCATAATATATGAGAACTCATGGTTCCCAAATCACCCACATTGATTGTTGCCAACTATTTAGACAGCTGAGAATACCACTGGTGAAAATGTGATTTTTTATCTAAAGTTTCACTGAAATTATTGTTGAGGCTAAGCATCTTCGTAAGTAACAATCTGCCATTTGAATTTATTTTTCAGTCAATTGCCAATTCATGACTTTCATTGATTTTCTATTGTGTTGTCTTGTTTTACTCATTTTTAGGAGTTCTTAGTATATTAATTCTATGTCTCTGCTCACAATATTTTCTACCATTAACAGTTTTAACCATATGAGAGTTCAAAATTTATTCTGTAATCAACTATGTTAATTCATCTCCCCCTTCTGAAACTATTAAGTTTTGTTTCTTGCCTTGGAAGTCTCCTCTCATTCCAAAGATGAAATTGAAACTAAAAGTAAAGGGAAGGGAAGGAGAATGTAGAGGATGAAGAGGATGAGGAAGAAGAAGGAATGAAAGAAAAACAATAGTTCTAAAATTTTCTAATAATTTTATTACTCTATTTAAAAATTTATGTATATTTTGGTTGGATATTTAAATTTGCTATTAGTTAGAAAGGAAGAGAAGAATTACATTCATTTGAATTGTGGTGTTGACAAAGAATACTGAATATACTGTGGACTGTCAGAGAATGGACAAATCAGTTTTAGAAGAGATACAACCAGAATGCTCCTTAGAAGCAAGGACGGTGAGACTTCCTTTTGCTTACTTTAGATACATCTCCAGGAAAGATCAGACCCTAGGAAAAGACATTATGTTCAGTAGAGGTCAGTGAAAATGACAGAACCTATCCATTAGATGGGTTGATGCAATAGCCACGACAGGAAGCGCAAACATGTCAAAGATCATGAAGGTGGCACAGGACCAAACAACATTTAGTTCTGTTTTACAGAAGGCTGTTGTGATTTGGTGCCTACGGTGATGGCAACTAACAACAATAAGTTGGGGATTTAAACTCAGATATTCTCACTGGATAGTCATTGACCTAAGCACACTTTATTGACCAATCCTTTCTTTCTTTTACTTCTGGTTTTAAAAGCCATCTTATCATATATTAAGGAACTCTGGTGGTGCAGTGGTTAAGGCATTCTGCTGCTAACCAAAAGTTCAGTGGTTCTAACCCATCAGCCTTGCCACAGAAGAAAGATGATTCAGTCAGCTTCTGAGAAGATTCACAGCCTTGGAAACTCAATGAGGGTCACTATGAGTTGGAATCAATTTGATAGCAGCGAGTTTGGTTTGTTTTTTTTTTATCACATATTATAATTCTTTAAAATGTTTACCAATTTGTTGTGTTTTAACAACAAAAACATTTTTCATAAGGTCAGCTTATATGAATCAATGTACCTACAAAGCTAAAACTCTATTCTAATTTACTTTTTGAACCTTCTTATTTCTCTAGTCAGAGCTGTCATTATTGCCCAGTTATAATGATTCTTCAAATCATGTGTTTGTAACTGCACACACTGTTGTTTTGTTGCTGCCACTGTTTTCATAGTCACAGGTGTTTTAGCTACAATATTGTGGTAAGTTGTGTTTGTGAGACTGTATCAATAGATTTTTTGAGAATGAAATAGTAATTGAAGAAAAAGAAGGGGAAAAATTAAAAGGCTTTCTCTCAGTTACTAATAATGTTGTGAATAGTAATGTTGTAATTCAAAGTAGAAAGATTTTACAAAACAAGTTTGTTGTTAGCATTCATCTAATCCAAGAAATATTTCATGTAAGCAATTTACAAAACTGTATTTATCATATATTATTCTTTGGTTAAACTTGCTGATAAACATTACTGAGGATTCCATATGGTCTGATACAAGAGGAGGTCTGTGGTGTGTGTAACACCATGAGTTACTGCAGTAGGTGACAACAATCATAATGACACTGGTGAGGACCACAGGAAGGCAACTCCACAGAATTCAAAACCAGAGACAGAAATGCTGTGTAAACAAACCTGAAATGAAACATGAGCAGGACTCAAGCCAGATCTAAAGAGGGAAAGTATGAAAAGGTGGACCAAAGCTCTAGTGACCCCCAGAGTAGGGAAGGGAACCCGGAGCTAGGGATAGTAATATTCACCAGAGGTGGTACCTGACCATTTGGATAGGAAACACTCACTGCATAGTGAAGCTGTAGATTAACAGCTAGAGATCACTTACCCAGACAGTCTTCATACAGCCACCCCAACTTTATAGAAATAGATAGCCCCATCTTCCTTCTATGGAGCGGCCGGTAGATGTATAATATGCTTTGAGATCAGGAAGTGTGAGGCCTCCTACTTTATTCTTCTTCAATATTGCTTTGTCTATTTTAGGCCTCTTATCTTGCCATATAATGCTGGTGATTACTTTTTCAATTTCAGTAAAGAATGTTGGGATTTGGATTGGAATTGCTTTGTATCTATAGATGATCCTGTAGCCTGACATTTTGCTGAATCCTTGTATAAGATCCAGTAGTTTCTTGTGGAATCTCTGGGGTTTCTTATGTATAGGATCATGTCTTCTGTGAATAGGGATAGTTTTACTTCCTTTCCAATTTGGATACCTTTTATTTCCCTTTCTTGCCTTATTGCTCTGGGTTGGACTTCAAGTACAATATTGAATAAAAGTGATGATAATGGGCATTTTGCATTGTTCCCATCCTCAAGAGGAAGGCTTTAATTTTTTTCTCCATAGAGAATAATGTTGGCAATGGATTGTGCCTTTTCTGCATTGATTGAGATGATCATGTGATTCTTTTCTATTTATTTATTTATGTGGTGAGTTACATTGATTGATTTTCTAATGTCAAATCATCCTTGCATTCCTGGTTTGAATCCCACCTGCTCATGAGACGTATATCTATATATGTGTGTGGTTATATATATATTACCACAGTGTGTGTGTATATATACATACATATATACATATATACTGTTGAATTCTTTTGACTAGAATTTCATTGAGAATTTTCGCATCTATATTCATGAGGAATATTGCTTTGTTATTTTCTTTTTATGCATGATGTCTTTATCTGATTTTGGTATCAGAGTTACTCTGGCTTCAGAGAATGAATTAAGGTGCATCCCTTCTTTTTCTTTATCTTTATGAGTTTGAGTAAAATTGGTGTCAATTCTTCTCTGAGTGTTTTGTAGAATTTCCCAGTGAAGTCATTTGTCCAGGGCTTTATTTTTGCCAGGAATTTTTAAATTGTATCTTCAATCTCTTCTTTACTTATGGATCTATTTAGATGTTTTTACTTCTTCTCATTGCTGATGCCTGATGGATCTTGACTGAAAGCAAAGAATACCAGAAATATATGTACTTGTGTTTTATTGATTATGCAAAAGCATTTGATTGTGTGAATCATAACAAATTATGGATAACATTGAGAAGAATGGGGATTCTAGAATTCTTACTTGTGCTTGTGAGGAACCTGAACTTCTTTAGGAAATAAACCTAGTAGTAGGAGTACTTCATCAAATGATATTTCTATTTCCAGCTTTTTAAGGAAGAACCGTACCATTTTCCACAGTGGTTGCACCATTTTTAAGTGCCACCAGAAAAGTATGAGAATTCCAATCTCTCCACATCCTCACCCATAGTTCTTGTTTTCTGTCTTGAACATTGCTGTTATTCCTGAGGTGAGATGATTTCTCATTGTTGTTTTGACTGGCATTTCTCTAATGGCTAATGATCACAAGCATTTCTTCATGTGTTTATTGTTATAGCTTATTATTATGTTTATTTATTATGTGTATTATTATAGTTCCATGTATTAGCAGCCTGTATATCTTCTCTGATAAAGTGCCTGTTCAGATCCTCAGCCAATTTTTAACTGGAATGTTTGTCTTTTTGTTGTTGACATGTTGAGTGGCCAGACTTCGTCTCACCTATTTTGGTCATGTTGTAAGAAGGGACCATTCCCTGGAGAAGGATGTCATGCTTGGTAGGGTGGAGGGTCGA
>NW_006921729.1:319365-320568 GCF_000298275.1 Orycteropus afer afer | reverse complement strand
TTTTGTACTACTCTTTATCTAATTATTGGACTTGTTAGGTTAAGGTACTGATTTTCATCTTTTTTTTTGGTACTTTTTAGTACTTGTAGGATTTTCTTAACATAAGTAAATTGCATTATTACACATTCTTTATGTTTTATTTTAATTTAATTTATTTCATCATGCTTTAGGTGCAAATTTAGAGAGCAGAGTTTGTTTTACATTCAACATTTCTTGTACATTTGATTTCACTCCCCAATTACCATCCCCAACTCTAACCTACACTCCTCCCCTCCCATTTTTTGATGTGTGCATTTATTACTATGAATTGACCTCTGAGGACTATTTTTGCTATGTCCCAAAGGTTTTGGCATGCTATGTTTTCATTTTTGTTAGGTTGTAGAATTTTTTTATTTTTATTTCACATTGTTACTGAATAGTTTTTGAGCAGTGTGTTACTCAGTTTCCATGTATTTGATTTTTTTCACCTGGACTTCCTTTTATTGATTTCTAATTTTATAGCATTGTGATCTAAGATAATTTTTAGTATTTTGCTGTTTTTAAATTTATTGAGGCTTGGTTTGTGCCCTAACATATAGTTTATTGTGGAAAATGTTCCCTGTGCACTGGAAAAGAATATGTTTTGTGTTTTTGTGGGGTGGAATAGTCTGTATGTATCTACGAGATCAAGTTGGTTGATTGTGTTGTATCTTTTTTGAATTTCTTTCTTTTTGTTCTGTCCTTCATCATATGTGGTCTATTAAAGTCTCCTCCTTGTATTGTGGAGTTGTCTATTTCTCTTTTCAATTTTGTTAATATTTGCTTTATGTATTTTGACCTCTTTTGTTGAGTGCATAAATCATGGTTATGTCCACTTTTAGGTTGACATTTTTATCATTATACAGTGCACTTCTTTGTCTCTTATGCTGGTTTTAGCCCTGAAGTCTTTTTTTGTCAGAAAGTAATATTGCCACTCCTATTCTTTCTTAGTTGCAATTAGCTTGATATATATTGTATCCCATCTTTCGATTTCCAATTTATTTTTATCTTTGTGTCTGAGGATATTCTGTTTTAAGCTGCATAACTCTATGTCCTGTTTTCTTATCCATTCTTCCACTCTTTTTCTCTTGACTGGTGCATTTAATGCATTCATACTCAGTATAATTACTGATAGGTATGAATTTACCACTGGCATTATTTTGTGTTTTTTATTGTGTGGTTGAT